>NW_014543114.1:558335-561067 GCF_000741045.1 Vigna radiata var. radiata | reverse complement strand
TAGTACATATTTGAGCACTATTACATCAACTTTGATTATTATAAAAGCTTTATAAAATACAGAGATCTTCAATCCGTCTTTATGGATCTTGACTTGTGCAAATCTGTTCATCATCAAAACTTCATCTTTTATTTTTGCTAACATTCTCCTCCTTTTTGATGATGATCAAAAAACTATCTCCAAGTTTAAAGCTTTTTAATAATCTGTAATAAACACAACTCATAAAGGAAGAGAGCATTAGAACATAAAAGGATCTTTAAACTATTTTCTCCCCGTTTTTTGATCATAAGAAAAAAATTATATTTAATAAATTTCTCCCCCTTAATAAAAGGAAAGTATGCATAGAAAAAAAAAACACGAACATCAACTTTTTATTGAATTTAAAAGAAGGCAAGCATACAATCATAAAGATAAGCAACAAAACAAGCAAAGAGGATCTAGAATTCATCACTTGCGTCACTATTAAAGTGCCGCTCTAGTCCTGAAATCCTAGTGTCTAGATTCCTGAGATGAGTGCAAATTTCTTCGTGGCGAGTGTTTTGAATATTCATCATCTCATTTTGGAGGCGAGCCATCTCAGTCATTTGTCTAGAGAGACTCTCTAGACTATATTCTTCATTCACTTGAGATGGGCCAGCAACATGTGTGGGGTCAGGCATGGGGTTATCTGTATCTTCCTCTTCATCTGCTTGAACGCCAACAACATCATCAGGATGAACATAGGAGTCTCCTTGTTTAAGGAATCCCATTTGTCTTAGGGAATTATCTCCAACTCTATGGCCCGGGAGCACAGTCTCATAGTGCTCATTTGAGATATCTACTCCTTTATACACACAGATCTGCGAGACTAGGAGAGGATATGGGAGTGGCGCAGCATCTAACCTTTTAGCTTTGAACATGATGGTTTGAAACAGATNAGGCCAATTGAGTGGGATGCTNTGNAGTATCCCATACATGATGATGAGATCAGTCTCAGAGCACTGTGCATGGTTAGACCCTCTAGGACATAGAAGCCAAACTATGAGGTAGTGCAAGAGACCCTTTTCCATCTTGAGTCCTCCAGCAAGGTAAAGACGGGCGTTGCGTTGGCGAGGATTGCGGAGAAAAGATTGAAATACCATTATTTTGTTGAAATTTGCAAAGTCACTCGGAACGATTTGTGAATTTTCCAACACAGGAACCTTTGCCACATTGGTCCAAACATCATTGTCTAAGACAATGTCCACACCTTTGACCCTTGTTGAAAAAATTCCATCACGAACCTTTAAATTAAAATAGAACACCCGAACAAGATCGAGATAATACCTTCCACGGAGTTCCATTATGTGTTGAACTCCTTGTTCTATTATAAGATTGGAAAAAGAAAAGTTGTGAGAGATATACCAAGCAAGATCAATGAACTTTTGCTTGATGAGCTTCCTTTCCTTCCAAAATTGTGAGAATGACTGTTGATCTTGCTCATCGGAAAGCCATCCTTCCACGGTAGCATCTCTTCTGCGAACATTATTCTCCGAAACTTCACTGGTTCTTCTCCTCCTTCTTCTTGAAGGTTCAGCCATTGAGATGGATGGTAAGCAAAGATTTTGGTGAAAGAAAAGAGAAAGCAAGAGGGATATGCTCAAGATTGGTTCAAGTATGGAAAGTGGGGATCAAGTGGGGTTTAAATAGGCTCAAGAAGGCTCCCCAACGTTCAGATTTTGGAAAAATGACCGTTTATAGCCGTTTAGAGACGTTGGCAACGACTATAATCATCAATGCAGCACAGAAATTCTTTTAAAAAACTGTCTGGAGCGCTGTTAATCGATTAAAGTGGGTTTTAATCGATTAATGAATCGATTAATACTTGGATTAATCGATTAATCCATTCGTAAATGCAAAGGTAGCGCTTTTAATCGATTTACACACAGATTAAACACGGTAAACAACAAAAATTGCAATGTTAAGCCTAAAAATGCCTATTTTACTATTTCTAATATGCCTAGATCTCTTCTAAGCTCAAAAAATCTATCCTTAGGCAATGCTTTGGTGAAAATATCCGCCAATTGATGCTTAGAATCTATGAATTCCATTTCACAATCACCTTTTTGGACATGATCTCTAATGAAGTGATGCCTAATTTCTATATGCTTGGATCTAGAATGCATGATAGGATTTTTGGTAAGTTTTATAGCACTGGTATTATCACACGTAAGCGGAATATGATCTAAATGAATATCATAGTCTTCTAATTGCTGTTTCATCCATAAGATTTGTGCACAACAATTACCCGCAGCAATGTATTCAGCTTCTGTGGTTGATAAGGCTACACAGGCTTGTTTTTTAGAGTGCCAAGAGACTAAGGAACTACCTAAAAAGTGAAAGGTTCCACTAGTGCTTTTCCTATCTATCTTACAACCTCCATAATCAACATCAGAAAATCCTACAAGACTAGGTTCAGCTCCTGAAGGATACCATAACCCAAAAGATGTTGTCCCCTTAAGGTATTTAAAAATGCGTTTTACTGCAGTAAGATGAGACTCTCTAGGGCTTGACTGATACCTAGCACACACACATACACTTTGCATGATATCAAGTCTACTAGCAGTAAGATATAATAGAGAGCCAATCATACCTCTGTATTTGGTCTGACTTACCTCTTTACCTGTCTCATCTTTGTCTAGGTAGCAGGATGTTCCCATGGGAGTAGATGCTTCTTTTGCATTGTTCATCTCAAACTTTTTGAGGATTTCCCT
>NW_014543114.1:554489-556100 GCF_000741045.1 Vigna radiata var. radiata | reverse complement strand
TCTTAAAAATAGTGCAAGAATTCTTTTCAAAGGTTACCTTGAATCCTTTGTCGCACAGTTGACTTATGCTAATTAAGTTGTGCCTTAGTCCTTCTACGTATAGCACGTCTTTGATCATCAAGGTGTCTTTGCTTCCTATATCCCCTTTTCCAAGAATTCTTCCTTTGTTGTTGTCACCATAGGTGACAAAGCCTTATTCCTTTTCTTTAAAATTTGTGAACTTTGTCTTGTCTCCTGTCATGTGTTTTGAGCAACCACTATCAAGACACCACATGACTTTTCTTGATTTCTACAATACCTACAAAATAAGAGAACAAACAAGCTATTTTAGGTACCCAACTTCTTTGTATGGGTCCTTTTGGGTTAGATTCAAATTATTTAGCAACCCAAACATATCTTCCACTAGAAACACCAAAGCGTTTAATTCTGCATTTGTTGGAGGTATGACCTTTTCTGATGCAGTAAAAACAGGATACAGTACTTGTGTTTCTGTTAAACGTTCCTTTTTCTACCCATGCTCTGCGGGTTCTATATTTATTTTTAGGAATAAATTTCTTAGCAGCTTTATTTTCAGAAATTTTACTACATTCTCCAGTAGTTGTNTTTTGAGAAAAATATTTGAATTTTATGCAAGATTCACATTCATTACTAGCAATATATTTCTCTTTTTCATAATATAAAACTTTACTTTTCAAATTTCTGATTTCTTCTACTTGATATAAAAATTTATTTTTCAAACTTCTGTTTTTTTCAGACAAATTTGTAAATTCAGTTTTCAAAGCATCATTTGTTTTAGAAAGATTTTCAGAAGTATGTTTCAAATTTTCATTTTCTTCAAGAAGGTTGTCAAATTCAGATTTTAAATTTTTAAAATCCTTTTTCAACTTTTTATGAGAAATATCTAATTTTTCAGATTCAATTAATAATGCAACATATGTTTCATGCAATTCATCTTCATCAATGTGACTATCATTATCAAAATAGTGTGAATTACTTACTTGGCTGACATTATCATCATCTGCCATCAAACAGATGTTGGCTTCTTCATCTGAGTCGCTTGAATCTGAGATGGTCTCATTGTCATCTTCCCATGCATTGTATGCCTTCTTTTTCTTGAAGAATCTTTTCTCCTTTTTGTCTTCACCCTTCTTTTGATTTGGGCAGTCTGCTTTTAGATGCCCTTTTTCTCCACAGCCGTAGCATCGATAATTTGAGGAAGATACTTGATTATCTTTCTTTTCGTATCTAAATCTTCCTTTACCTTTAGACTTCATGAACTTGTTTAATCTTTTGATCACAAGACTTAAATTTTCCTCTTCGTCTGAGTCTTCATCTTCCGATTTACTTTTGCTTCTTTCAACCTCAGACTTTAATGCCAAACTCTTCTTGTTGTTTTTGGCTTTAGCTTCTTCTTCATCAAGTCTTCCAAGATCTAGTTCATGTTCCCTCAACTTTCCAAAAAGTGCCGCCATAGTCATGGTGTTGAGGTTTTGTGACTCCGAGATTGCAGTCACCTTTGGTTGCCACAACCTGTCTAAAGACTTCAAGATTTTAATGTTAAGTTCATCGGTATCAAATGACTTACCCAGTCCAATGAGATGATTGACAATG
>NW_014543114.1:539875-554274 GCF_000741045.1 Vigna radiata var. radiata | reverse complement strand
GTCACTCTGAGTACGTCCCACATCTCTTGAGCAGTTTTGCAGACAGAGACCCTGTAGAACTAATCAACAGTCAACGCTGATGCAATGATATTCCGGGCTTTCACGTCATTCTGAAACCTTTTCTTTTCTTCAGTGGTCCATTGACCACGGGGCTTTGGTTCCTGTGTATTGTTAGTAGGAACAGAATGCATAGTTCTCACCATCAATAGATTCAATGAATATTTGCATTCCTACCTTCCAGAATGCATAGTTCTCACCTGTGAATAATGGGGGTCTATTGATTAATGCACCCTCTGCAAAGGTTTGATGTGATCCTGCCATTTGAATGACTATCAAAGCGAGCTCTGATACCAAGAGGGGGGGGGGGTGAATTGGTTATATACTTTTATCGTGCCTTTTATTATTTTTCTCTTAATTTTTCTTACTAAGCAGATAATTAAATATAAATACGAGAGTAAGGGAAAGAGAAAAAATGCACAGGTGATTTTATCCTGGTTCAGATCACACGNATCCTACGTCCAGTCGCTTATCTCAAACAAGATAAACCTTTTTTTTCACTATCACAAAACAATTACAAATATTAGTCACAGAGAAAAATAATTTGTAAGAGTTTAGAAATACCACCTCTCTTGAAANCACAAGAGATGAACTTACACCTCCTTTGAATCTTCACAAAGGATNANCACCTCCTTCGAATGCTTCACGAAGGATGATTCTCTTCCAGGCACTTCCTCGGACACACCAAGGATGAGTAAGCTATTCCTNTGTCACCGCAGTAGCACTTCAGGNCTTTGCAGACGAGAGTTTCCTTAGCTTCAACAATCTCACAGAGTTCTCAAAGAGTTCAGAGGTTCTTAGCACAAGGGAAGAGTTATTTTTGAAATAAAGAGTGAGCCAACTTATAGACACAACCCAATACCCTTCCATTCTTCGAAAACGGGCCATCTAACGCATTTAATCGATTAACTTAAGTATTAATCGATTAAAATGAGTACAACAGCTAGTTTTTCAAATCTGAAACCCCCAACGGCTAGTGTTAATCGATTATTTTCAGGAATAATCGATTAACTAATCGATTATTTTTAGCTTTAATCGATTATTACAAGGGCAATTGGGTTTTCAGTGCCAACCTCGTTTTAATCGATTAAAACTGGGTTTAATCGATTAAAACAACTTGTGGATGATTCTCAACAGTAAATAAATCAACTATAAATTACAAGAATCAACCCTAGTACATATTTGAGCACTATTACATCAACTTTGATTATTATAAAAGCTTTATAAAATACAGAGATCTTCAATCCGTCTTTATGGATCTTGACTTATGCAAATCTGTTCATCATCAAAACTTCATCTTTTATTTTTGCTAACAAACATAAGACTCCCTCTCTCTATAAAACCAAGGATTTATTTTATCCACTTCTTTTTCCCAAGCTAGGTATGTTAATGCACCTATGTCTTTTCCAAAGAATGGAAGATTCCTAGCTTGTTTAAACATTTCATCAACATTATATAAACTAGACAACATATATGAACAAGAAGACCTATATGAATAACAAGACATCTTTGTTCTTAAAAGTTTTTCTAGTGTAAAAGGTATACAAGATTCACACTTAGACAAGTCCCAGGTAAGAGAGGTGAGTCATAAAGACTGCTTAAGTACCAAGTCTTACCTTGCCAGAAATGTCTTAGGCTACTGACAAGTTATCCCTTTAAACTAAAATTACCTTTAAAATCAAAGGACATGGACTCACAAAGAAACAAACTAGACTCCTAATATTCGGACTCTAATGTGACCCCTAAACGGAAAACACAAATTTAAACACAAGCACAACCAAACAAGATCAATTGCCAAGAATTAAAAGAGCACCAAGGACTCTTCCAATCCTCTTGGACTTTCAATGGCCTTTTACAAATAAAGGAAAACTAACACAAAAACCTATTACAATTCAAAAATGAATACTACAATTACAAAGGAAGCTAAGAACAGTTGCTGCCACATTGTGGTTTTTGTTCAAATTCATGTGCTGGGCTACTTTTGGAGTCTTTCCTAGCTTGTGGTTGCACTTTCCTTTTTCAGTTTTCTGTTGCAGCTGTATATATTCTCCATTACTTTTCAAAACTGCACATAGAATGTAAACCAAATTCAGTAGGCAGCTAACAAAGCTATTATCACACCGTATCACAAATTTAGAATTTTCCCTTTTTGCTCTCGGTTTAGTGAAATCATGGGATTGTGTACAACTGCTGGGACAATTTCTGAAATCGGTGCAACATAATTGTCCTCCTATCTCGTCTTATGCACTTGAGGCAACTAAGAACTCTCTCTTACTCTCCAATGATAACCCTTAGATCTCAAACTGTTCCAGGGGCAAAGTCTTCAACTCTTCTGTCGGCTTTACTGCATTAACACGATTCTCTTCTCTGCTTCCAAATTCCAGAATATTGAAGCTTATCACCAACCAGATTTTAATCCTCCACAATGAGATTACACCGAGGACAACAACTAGTCCAGATGATGCAACAAATTTTAGTGAATTCAATTGGTCAAAATCATTGGCTTGAACAGCTAGAGAAGGAGAACCAAACTGGTCAAAACAGTGTTGTATGAAAACTGCTAGCTGTACAATTCCAAATTAATGCCCAAATGAAAAAAATAAAACCATTTTTCTCAATTTTGTTCTGAAAATAAATTTGACTGTAAGAGTTGCACTTTGATCAGTAAATGCACAAGTCTAAGTTGCATCAAGATTTCACTTCCAAATATCATTCAAGCAAAACTGAAATCAATGCATGTAATGTATTTCCAAATGCTAATGAGAATTGGAAAAATTTGGAAAACAAAACAGAAGACAAAGTAGTGAAAATTGCAACTCTGGCTTCTCAATAGAGAGAAAAAAAAGATGGGAGGGGTTTGGCAATGCAACTATGGCTGCTCTAAAAAAAAATTGTTTGAATTTGGTGCAGTCACAATTCTCACAGTTGTTGGAAGTGAGGCTTTAATGCGTATAACAAGAATTTGTATCCACACAGGCTGCTGTTGCAGTAGTTACACTTTGCAACAACAAATTCTACAATACCAAGAGCCTCCACTCCTTGTGGTTTCCGCTAATTCTCCACTCCCTAGGATGCTACCAATGATGGGGAACCTCTGGTCAGTCCATTTCCAGTCAAATACACCTCAGATAGATCACAATTCGGTGAAGAAATAATGAAATCAATGAAATCAACTGCACATAATTTGGTTCAGATTAGACTGCACTACACACCTTTTATCGAGCAGGTGGTAGGCAAGAGAGCCAATAATGACTTTAAAGCAAGAAAATGGTTGATGAACACGGTGGTACAACAATGAGAACTTAGGAATAGCTCTAGAGTAGATGAAATAAGCAAGAAACAAAATCAAGCTGTAATTAAATCGAAATTAAAGACAAAACAAGAATCTGTCAAATCTGTTTGTGAAAATGCTTGAATGAAAGCAATTTTTGGTGCACTAATTTTACCAATTTTACTTGCACTGGTCAATAAGCTTTTTGATGATCTTTGCACTGTTTTATTGGTTAAATCTTTACTGTTATTTTTAATACACTTTGACCAAGCTTTTGCTACAATGTTATGGTATCATGATGCACCAAACAAATCAGATTTTCATTGCCAAGATTATGCAGCTTGCACTCAACAAAGATAAGCTATATCTGGTGGTGTGATTAGCGAAATTTACAAAGGCTGACTTCTAGCACAATTTCTCTGTATAACCAATTTTAAATGATCAAATTAAACTTGCTGCAATTGAGTTTTAAAGAAAAACACAACCAGTGCAGAATTAAGTAGTATGACCCGATTATGCAGTAGATTTATGGTATTTTTCACAACTCAACCAACCATAATTTGCTACAATGAATCAAATGACCTTTGGACCAACATTTGCATCCATATTCATCATTTAAAACTTGAGGAAAGCATTGGAAACAATGTTAAAGATGTCCAGCAATTATCTACTACTTAACCAGATTGAAAACACCACAAAAATGAAAATCAAAGGCTAGCAGTTCGGTCAATCTGCAGATTAATCAAAATATGAGACTTCTAATGATGTTATCCAATCTTTTACAGCATCATTTCAGTGCTAGCACGGTATACATCATGAATTATCTCAAGGAAACACTTAACACAGAATCAAAAGTTGCTTAATCAAGTAAAATGACAACAACGAAGAAGAAAATCACAGTCTGCACCGGAATTCAATTTCAGAATTGGAATGAACAACACAAATCATGCACTTGAGCTCCTCATAGAAATTGTCATAGCTCTTTTAATTGTGCAGAAAATGTTGAATCCATTCAATTAAAGAGAGGCAGATCACACGGTTTAAACAAACCAGAATTCATGAACAAAAAAAATGGAAGTTAGACATGACAGTACATAACGGAAATTGATGCTAAAAATAAAATGACTCAAGCAATGGATTGACCGATTAAAATGAAGAACTACACTCAAGGACAAGCTAGCACGCAAGAATACACAAAACCACAACCTACTTAAATATAAGAATTGAATGAAACAGTACCAAAACACCATAAAAACAGAGAAAACAAATCTGCGACAGTGTGAAAAATGGAAGAAACGACTTAGCTCACGGTGACCACAATAACCTTGCTCTGAATACCACTTGATAGCGCCATGGTTGGTGCTATTCTTTGCAGATCCGTGAGCTTCAAGAGCAGAGAGGTAATGACAGCAGAGGAAAATGCAAAATGAAGTAGTGAGGCTTAGTGGCAGCGGTAGAGAAACGCGTTAACAGAGGATATGCAGCGGAAGAATATGAATCTTGGAAGAAGGAGCTGGATGAAGTGCTTTGGTGGAATGGAGCTAGCTCAAACGGCCTTCATCAATGGAAGGAAGCTAGAGGAGAAGTTGGAAGAAGCACATGGTGGTGACTTTCGGTGGGAGAAGACGCTGGAAATTTCATCAACAAATCAATTCTCTCATTCATTCCAAAAGTGCTATCATAATCTGATACATTCATATTTATAAGGCAAATCCTATGCTATGGAAGGTGGAGATGGTAGCTGAAGAGATGCGGATCTTCCCACGTGGCAACGGTGAAAGATGTATGTCATTCTTCTGGATGAAGCAATGCAGATGCATGGAGGTGCAACAATGTTTCTACCAAATCACGTATCAGATGCCGTGATGGTGAAACATGTGAACTCTTCTTGGGGCAGCTCCCTATTTGATAAATTCACCCCCTCCCTTTGTGGAAATGTCTCTTTTACCCTTCTCCTTAGGTTGGGTTGTTGGACTTTAGTTATTGGGCTTGGGCCCAAATCCATGGTGTCCTAGCCTTATTGGACCCTACAAAATAACATATAGACATATTAGAATAGAATCCTTCTAAGACTTAGAGAAAGAAAATCAAGAAAGATCTCTTAAAAGTCCTTCTTCACTTCTCTTATTTTCTTGACTTCACTTAGTTTATTGTGCTAGAATTAATCAGGGAATTGTGCTTAATTGTCCGGTATTTTCCCGTTTATGCTAATTGTGCTTAATTTGACCGGAAATTCTATTTTTAATTAATTTAAATTTTTCTGAGCTAATTATTTGCAGTTTTTTAATTGTAGGGAAAATTTTGGAGATATATTTTGGAGCATTGGGATGGAGACAAAATAATTCAAGACTCTCCAATTAGACATTTTAAAATTAATTGTATTGTAATTTAGTTGTTTAAAACTTTCTAGACAAACTCTTTGCATCTTGGGCCAATTTTGGAAAATGTTGTTGGGCCCAAAATTGTAGGACACTTGACCTAGGGTTTCCTTTTATTTTTGGGTGGAACCCACCCCATTTTCTGGAGGGCACATGGCCTTGCTTTTTAACTGCAGCCGTCACACTTGTATGAGGATTCTCGGCAGATTCACCTTGGGGGCAGAGAACGTTTTTTTGTAGAGAGTTTTCCTTTGAACCATGTTTGAACTCTTATATTTTGGTTGAATAAAAGAAGAACAACTTTCTTTTCTTTTTTTTTATTGTGTGCAGCGCTGGAATCAAGAGGGATATTACTTTTGTAGTTTTTTTTTTTGTTGTAGAAAAAAAGGAGCTTTTAGCTCTACGCTTACCGAGAATGAGCTTCATGGGGAAGCATACTTCCATTTTCATTCTATTTTCTTAGTGAAAATCATGGCACACAGAGGAATCATCACATCAACTTAGGGTGAAGTCACAGCTTAGTGGTGGTTTTGAGAGAAGCATTTTAATTTCATTTGATGTTCACATGGGGTCCATTGTGAATGAGAGAAGCATTTCTACTTTCATGTATTGATTCTTGTGCTGGAAGATGGGGTCCTTTCATTTTCTTTTTCATTCAATAAATGAGTTATTACATGGATGTGAAGGGTGCTGTGATTGATGCTTGGTGATTCCTTCCATTTTGGACTTAGTGCTCTTGCATTGGAAGAAGGGCGTGACTCACTTCTTTGGCTTGAGGAGAGAGAGTCGTTCATTCCTTAGTAAGGTAAGTAGGTAGGAGTAGGTAGGCATGATTGTCCTTGGTGATGGAGACTCTTGGAAGCCATTTAATTTTCTTTGAAGCAATTGAACATTCACGTTAGTTGGTGGGTGTCACGACTGGAAGCATTTTTTTTGGGATTTTCAATTGTGAGAAGCATTTCTTTTGGAAGATGAAGCATATGGTGCAAGTGTGTCACGGTCACTCACTTTTTGGAAGAAAGAATTTATCCGATTTAGCTTTTAGCAATTGGGAAGGTTGATTTAAGTTTGGGAGTGCACGTGGCTTTTACTTGGGACAAGGTAGAGCTAAATCCATTGGAGAGGAGAATTTAATTTCATTTTTGAAGCATGAATTGGTGCAGCCACGTGAAAAAGGTTTATTCAATTTGCTTTCTTGGAGAAAGACCACTTGGTCAAGTGAATGATAGAAGAAAAAGCATGTTTGTTTATTTCTTTGTTTAGAATTAATTTACATAGTAGGATTATTTTTTTTTTCATTTTTTTAATTTAGTTTTGCATTTAAATTAATTTAACTGTATTAGATAGGTGTTTGTGACAGTGTTGGTGTCTAGTATTTTAATTTATTTTAATGTTGTCTAATATGTTTGGTCTTGTCACTTTAATTGTCATGATAGCTTAATTTAGTTTGGTTGGTCGTTAGTGATATTACTTTGCTTCCTTGAGATTTATCGGACTGTCTTTATGTTTATTCTGCTCTGCCTGACACTCTATGAAATCTGATTGTGTTCTTGCAACGGGTATACGCTTAGTTGCTTAGATGGTGATTGTATCTTCGCTTAGTTGATCAATCTGTATAGAACACAATGGATGAAATAGGTGTATTGCGTTCGCTTAGTTCGTGATTATGATAGCATGGGTAGCCTTCGCTTAGTCGGTTAGGTGTGCTGGATTAGAGGTTAAAGTAGTTTATTCATGAGACTTCTGCACTTTGATTGCCATGCTATTGCTCTGATTTGGCTCAATATTTAATCTGTTGTGTGCTTGCAGTTAGGTATACGCTTAGTTGCCCAATCGGTGTTTGATCTGCGCTTAGTTGATTAGACTGTATGGTGCATGACTTATGAGATTTGTGCATTGCATTCACTTAGTCTGCAATTTTGAAGACCGAATTACCCTTCGCTTAGTTGGGTGATTTGTGTTGGATTTAGACTAGAGTAGTGTGTACTTGTCTTTAATCTGGGATTGGAAGCATAGTAATTGAGTTAATGACCGACCATTTTCATTCTGTCTTTGAACTAGTTTTTACATCTGTGTTTGCATCTCTGTTTGCATTCGTGTCTTAATTTACTTCATCGGCAGTCACAAACATTTTCACAAAACCCCCCACTTCGTGTTAGACCTAATTTCTGAACCGTAGTTGGTCCTTGAGAGACGACCTAGGAGTCACTTCCTAGTCTATACTGCATTCTTTATGCATATTAAATTTGCATGGGGTGCGACACCCATCAAATTTTGGCGCTGTTGCCGGGGACCAACGGGTTCGGTTTTAGGTCTTTTGTTGTGTTTGTGTGTGTTGTGTTTTGTCTCGTGTTGTGAGTGTGTTGTTCCGTTTTGTGTGTGGTGTCATGTCTGTTGCATTTAGATAGCTTTAGTTTCGTATTTTCATTGCATTCTTCTTTTCCCCCTTCTTTCTACATGTCTGCCTATTTTGATTTTGTGGATACTGCTTATTCTGCCTGTGCCTATGACTATGATTCTACTGCTGCATGTTACTCTGATTATGATTCTCCTGTTAATTTCTATCTTGAGAACAGTAAGGTTCCTCCTCCATCTCATGAGAGTGCTCCTAGGGAGCCGTTCCCACTTGATGAGGAGGATATTCGTTGTGTTTTCAACACTGGACTGATACATTTGCTGCCTAGGTTTCATGGTTTTGCAGGTGAATGCCCACGTAGACATTTGGTGGAGTTCTACACATTATGCTCTTTAATGAAACCTCTAGATGTCCTAGATGAAGACATGTTCTTAAGGGCATTTGAGCACTCATTACATGGAGCAGCAAAGGATTAGTGTTGTTGTCTTACTCCAGGATCCATCACTAGTTGGGAAGATCTGAAGTATCAGTTTCTAGACAAATTCTCCCCTGTGTGGTATGGTTATAGCGATGATCCTGGGTGGGCTGATCCTAACCTGGGATGGTATGGTACCTCACAACATCAATATCAGGAACCATCATTCCAGACTCCTTGTATGCCTCCACCGGTCCAAGGACCACAGCAGCTACAGTTTCATGAGCCTGCCCAGTCTTCATCAGCTATTGATAGGAATTTTGAAAGCAAGCTTGATTCTTTTTTGAGTTTGGTGACACAGCTGCCATCCAATCAGAGATCAGCACCTCCATCTGCATCTGTTGCTCGGGTGTGTGCTATATGTCATTCGATAACTGTTGTTTGTCTTTATTGATACGGGGACGTACAGTAATGTCATGAACTGGTGAGTAATTCCTTGATTAAGCAATACCACCTAGGGATAGGGGTAGGACGATCAATTGTTTTTGCTTCTGTTCTTTAATGCATTATTAATTGCTAGGGGAGGCTAGGGATAGCAAGCCAGTAATTAGGAATAGGTTCTTTTCGCCGAGGGATCGGGTTAAGGGTAGGCCAAGAAAGTTTGCATAACGATTAGATAACAAAGCAAATTAAACAAGGGGATTAAATAAGAGAGAGCGAATAAGATGAAATTGTAAACCCCCAACAACTCCATTCATCCATAGTCTTTTTCTTGTCAACTGAATCAAACGCATTCGCATGTTTATTTTGTTTCTTTGCATTCCAAACAATTAATTTCTTTTTACAAGTCTTACGATTTCAATTCGCACGAATGATAAGGCCTTCGAGTCTCTTGGGAAGAACGATATTGGGTTTTACCAATTATATTACTTGGAACGATCTGGTACACTTGCCAGGGAGTCAACAACAACCAACTTTCAACTTTATGATTGGTGATACTAACTGTGAGTCTGATGAAAATGTTAAGGAACAGGTAGATATGAGCGCCACTTTTGAGATAGGTAGATCGACTTCACCTTCCACCACTTGAACCACATCCAGGGAAGTGGAGGTAAACATACCTGAGATGGATTCTGTTGTTGATGATTATGCTGATGATGGGTATGTTGATGATTCTATTGTTGATGAACATGTTTTTTATTTCTACTCTTTGCATGATGAGAACCACTTTTTGCTATTAGATCTGAATGTTTGTTCTCCATGCACTGAACATGAATATGAGTCTGTGGTTGATATTGTTTCTACATTTGAAAGTGATTCATGTTTTGAGAATAAATCTGAGGGTCAGCTTGTTACACTGAGATTGAGTGTTATACCTCTGAATGTTATTTTTGTAGAACCACATTGCACTAACCATATTGCAGGAGGTACACATGAGTTTGATCAACAAACACCCACAGTGGAAGACAAGGGTGGCAGTGTACACAAAAGCTTGAATATCAATAGTCACCAGCTGAACCCGCTCATCAAGAATCATTGTTTCTTCTTGGATCCAGCTATAGAGGACATCTCCCTGCTTGATCAAATTTGGAGGCTGAAGCAGTTCTTCCTCAAGACTTCCTTGCTGAATCCTGTGGTGGAAGACCTCTCCCTGACAGTCCAAAATTGGCAATTGCCACCATGACCAGGGGAGTTTTCTTTTCCCTTCTCCTCCCTTTCCCGCTTTTATTGCCCTTGTCCTTAATCTATTGACTGTTATGATTGCGATCTTATGCTTGTGACACATTGAGGACATTGTGTAGTTTAAGTGTGGTCTATTGGGGGAGATTCTGATTTTTGGTTGTTAGTTTATGTTTTTTGCGTTAAATTTTTTGTTTTCTAGGTAGTTTTTGTTTTGTCTTGTGTACAGTTTTGCATGTCTCTCTTGATTTTTGGACTTAGTTTAGGTTGTAGATGTGTCTTTCACTTCATTGATACTCTGATTGATTTGAAATCCATGCTTTTCTTTGATTGAAAAATGATTATGATGTTTGAGAGGTTGAATTGATTGTGACAGAAATACCCTGTGTGAGAATTTGAGCCACTTTATGTTCTTTCTTGTGTGATATATCTCTTTATTGCTTGCTTATATGCCTTGGCTTGATTCTTGTTGATGATTCTTGATTGAAATGCATGTTTGGAAGTGATAAAGGCAGTTTTGTTGTTGAGCCTCTCTAGCCAGATGAGCCTACCCTGTTGATGAGTCAATATGTTCTCTACTTTACTTAGTTTATTGCACTTAAATAAATCAGGGAATTGTGCTTAATTTTCCATTATTTCCCTGTTTTTCCTAATTCTGCTTAATTTGGTCGGAAATTCGCATTTTCACTAATTTGAATTTTCTGAGCTAATTAATTGCATTTTTAATTGTAGGGAAAAATATTGGAGACATATTTTGGAGCATTAGGAGGTGGCGTGGTCATCAAAGAATCTACATTTAGTCATTTCAATTTTAATTAAATTGTAATTTAGTTGTTTAAAAACTTTAATTAGGATTTTGTGTATTGGGCCCTTTTTGTGGCAAAAATTGTAGAAGCCCAATGTTGTGGGACACTTGGCATATGACCTAGGGTTTCTTTAGAGGGTGGACCCACCATTTTGAGAGAACTTTCGGTCATGAAAGTGTGAGACCGTCCACACACATTTTCCAACACTCCTTACTTTCATTTTGCATGGTTTCTCATGAACTCTGGGGAGCTTGTAGGGTTTTACGTTTTTGAGCTATGGAATGACCAAGAATGCATTTTTCTTCTTCCTTTGCTTGCAACTTTACTTATTCTTGCTTAATGGAAGGGATATCTATCACTCCTCTTCTTGTATTTTCCATTTGCATGTTGAAAGCTTGAGCTTGAAGGTGGTTCTTTGCATTTTCATGGTGGTTTCTTTGGTTGAATGAAGACCCATTTTCCATTTCGTTTTTCTTCTCATTTTCTGCAGTAATTTCGTATTTACTTTGGTTTACTTGGATTGGATGATGAAAATGAAGTTCTTGTTAAGTTTGGTAGTGAAGAAAGCTTGACTTTGTGTATGGGTGTTGAGGTTTGAACCATTTTCTTCTTGAGCTTTTGTTTTGATGGATGGAAGTAATATTTGAAATGGAACATTGTGATTCCTTTGGAGGGCTGGACGGTCTACACTTGGTGGTTAGGGATTCCATTTTGTTTTTAGCAAAAGTTTGAAGAAAAGTGAGAGTTGGGTTGGTTTGTAGTAGTAGAACTTGGCTTTGTTGTTCTTGTAATCTTTTGCAATTAGAACTTTGGGTTCTTGGGGGTGCATTCACGTTCATGATAGATGAAGAAAAGGTTTTGAATGTTTGTGATGGTGTAGAAATCGAAATTGAGGTTTGAAGGAGAGAGAAATGCACATTTAATTTTTTACCTCTTTTGGACAAGTACAATATGAAGCACATTTTCATAGAAAGAATCTTTCCATTTTGGTGTGGACTTCTTGCTAGCTTATCACCGAGAATTGTATGAAGAAGAGGATGTGTTATGTCTGTTTTTATTCCCTTTGACTTTGCTTATGTGGCACATTGGTAGAAGCAACTCAACTTTTTGTGTTGAAGCATTTAAAGCATCTCATTTGGCCTTTGGTTTTGGAGACACCTAATTTCTTTGGTCTTTAAGAGGGAGGACGGTTTTGGCTTCTTGGAGAGAGTATGACACATTTTTTTTATGGTAGAAAGGTAGAAGAAACCATTTTATTGGAGAGTGAAGCACTTGGGACAAAAAGAGAACATAATGAATTGTTTATTGAAGGAAGAAAGTCAAAAATGAAGTTGGTATTGCAACCTCACGGCCAAGAGGTTCTCCTTGGCTATTTTCATTTTTAATTTCATTTGTTGGATGTATTTGGTCACATGGAATGTGTAGGAAAGAACATGTGTGATTGTTTCTTTTATTTTGAATTAATTTGCATAGTAGGATTAGTTGCTTTTTAGTTTCTCTAATTTAGTTTTGCATTTAATTTAATTTAACTTTGTTGGATATTTGTTTGTCACTTTGTTGGGGTCTAGTATTTTATTTTATTTTGTTTTAATGTTGTCTAATATGTTTGGTCTTGTTGCTTTAGTTGTCATGTTAGCTTAAATTAATTGTGTTGGTCATTAGCGATATTGCACTGTTTCCTTGAGATACCTGGACTGTGATTGTGTTTGCCACTCTGACTTGGTTAATGTGAAATCTATTTTTGCACTTGCAATTAGGTATACGCTCAATAGCCCAGTTGGTGTTTAGTCTTCGCTTAGTTGATGTAATTGCATGATGTAAATTAGATTTGACATTAACACTGCGTCCGCTTAGTTCGCTTTTATGAAAACAAGGTTAACCTTCGCTTAGTTGGTTAACTTTGTTGGATTAGAGGTTTGAGTCGCAACTTTATTTTGTTGATTTGTGATTGGAAACATTGTAATTAAGTTAATGACCGACTGTTTTTATTCTGTCTTTAAAACCGTTTTTTTAAATCTGTGTTTAATTATCAGTTGCGTCAGACTTTTGATTTTATTCATCCGTATTCACCACAACGTTTTCACAAACCCTCTCACTTTGTGTTTGACTTAATTCTTGAACCGCAAAATTGGTCCTTGAGAGATGACCTATGAGTCACTTCCTAGTCTATACTATATTCCTAATATGCAATTAAATTTGTATGGGCCACGACACCCATCACCTGTTTTGATCCTTTGATAGCCCTTTTGAGCCTATACTTTCCCCATTTCTTTGTTTTGAAGCTCATACACTAGCCTTATGTGAAAAACCATGTTTACCTTAACCTTAGGGATTTTTGGAGCTTTGGAAGTGTTTTAGGAATAAGTGTGGTCTCTTGGGTGATTTAGATGAATTGGCTAGTCGGTTCCTCTTCTTGTTTTATTTTTGTAAATATGTTGTGTATCTCGTCTCTTATAGTTGTGTTCTAAATAGAGAGAAAAGAAAAGAGACAAGATGAAAAAAATACAGAAAAAAAAATGAGAAAAATAAAAAATATGAATAATGGAGTCAAGAAGGGGATTGAATTAGAGGTTTGGGTGTGTTTGACTGTGTTTACACTTGTTCCCCATTGCTCCTCTATTTCTTTTGGTTTGTAGCTTCTCATCCATATTATTTATCCTCCCTTTTGCCTTGGCCCCATTACATCCATAAAAGACCTTTTGATTTGAACATGCATATGTTTGGAGTCTTGATATTAGAGGCTTGCCAACTCTGTTTGTGCCTGCTTTCTTGAGTGCATTGAGTTGACATTGTTTACCCTAGACACTTGAGAGAAACACTGATAGTGCATCTGTGAGGTTCTGTAATTTTTAATTCACCTCTTGAGCTAATTGATCATTTTGCCATGCTTAAAATTTCTTAGATGATTTCATGAGTATCTGCTTTCCTTGATTTTGTGTCGGATACTGTCCACTTCCTTTCTCTGGCCAGATTTCTTGAAGACTGTGTAATTTTGTTACTGTCCTTGTGAGTCTTAGTTTTCTATACGTTGAGTCTGTCTCTTCCTAGAGGTCCGTAGAACTGTTCCTTGATTTGCGTCTTGATTTTGCCCAGGAGTGCAAAAGACTAAGTGTGGTCTATTTTGATGAGTCGATATTTTTTTGACTTCAGTTAGTTTGTTGTGCTAGAATTAATCAGGGAATTGTGCTTAATTGTCCGGTATTTTCCCGTTTCTACTAATTGTGCTTAATTTGATCGGAAATTCTAATTTTAATTAATTTGAATTTTCTGAGCTAATTATTTGCATTTTTTAATTGCAGGGAAATTTTTGGTGATATATTTTGGAGCATTGGGATGGAGAAAAAATAATTCAAGACTCTCCAATTAGACATTTTAAAATTAATTGTATTGTAATTTAGTTGTTTAAAACTTTCTAGACAAACTCTTTGCATCTTGG
>NW_014543114.1:538142-538780 GCF_000741045.1 Vigna radiata var. radiata | reverse complement strand
TGCTTAAACCTCTTAAAATAATTTTTATGAAATGGGAAAAGAAAAAGGTTTTCGACACAAGGCTGACGCGAATGGTCGCACGTGTGCTTAAACCTTTTGAAATATTTTTGTTATTATTTTTTTAAAAGAAGGAGGAAAAGGTTTTAACACAAGGCTGACGCGAATGGTCGCACGTGTGCTTAAACCTTTTGAAATATTTTAGTTATTATTTTTTTAAAAGAAGGAGGAAAAGGTTTTAACACAAGGCTGACGCGAATGGTCGCACGTATGCTTAAACCTTTTGAAATATTTTTGTTATTTTTGAAAGAAGGGGAAAAAGGTTTTAACACAAGGCTGACGCGAATGGTTGCACGTGTGCTTAAACCTTTTAAAATATTTTTGTATTATTTTTTTTTAAAGAAGGAGGAAAAGGTTTTAACACAAGGCTGACGCGAATGGTCGCACGTGTGCTTAAACCTCTTAAGATATTTCTGTTATTTTTTTTAAAGAAGGAGGAAAAGGTTTTAACACAAGGCTGACGCGAATGGTCGCACGTGTGCTTAAACCTTTTAAAATATTTTTGTAATTTTTTGAAAGAAGGAGGAAAAGGTTTTAACACAAGGCTGACGCGAATGGTCGCACGTGTGCTTAAACCTTTT
>NW_014543114.1:509298-530412 GCF_000741045.1 Vigna radiata var. radiata | reverse complement strand
ACCTTTTAAAATATTTTTGTAATTTTTTGAAAGAAGGAGGAAAAGGTTTTAACACAAGGCTGACGCGAATGGTCGCACGTGTGCTTAAACCTTTTGAAATATTTTTGTTTTTTTTTTTTAAATATCTATTTAAAAGTACATAAAATAGAATAAATAAGTAACCAAATGAAAAATAAAAAGTAGAAAAATGAAATAGAAAGTAGAAATATAATAAACTAAAAGTTAAATGATAAAATAATATAAAGATTGGGCCTAAACCCAAGTGGCCAGGGGTGTAAAATGAAAAACAAGGGGGTGTAAACCTAATTTGGCTCTTACAACTAGACTTGGCCAAAGCCCAAGTGCAGAGGGGTGTAGCTTATGAGAAACCGAGGTGCAGAATGAAAGATGGGGTGTGCGGATAGGAGAATGGGGTGTGAGGATGGGACCGGCCCATGAACCTGGCCCAAGCAGAAAATAAAGGGGCTGCAAAGATGAGGAACGGGGGTGCGAGAGGAAAGTGCTGTTTTTTTGTTATTATTCGGTTGGGCCAAGCATCCAAACCCACAATCTCCTGACCTAGAAGCTCTAAGGGGTCGAAACTCCTCCCCTCATTCTTCACTCTCAAACTCAAACACCAGAGACTCAAGGTCTCGCGTCTCTCTCTCGCCCAACTCGGGGTCGAAGCTCGCACCGCACCGCCTTCATTCGACGACCACACACCACCGCTTTCTCTCCACCTTGCGTCACCGGCGACGACGCGCCTTACCAGAGCCACCGTCGGCCGCGACATCATCGCTTTCCCTCTCTTCCTCTCGCGCTAGCTTAGGGCTGAAGCTTTGCCTCCAATGCGCCGCCGCTCCTCTCCGACAGCCACTGCGTCGCCGTCGCAGTCTCGTCGTCTCACCCTCGCCAGCGACCGCGACCTTCACCGTCACACGAGAGATTATCCTCTTCATGGATCGCCACCAGTCATGGCCCAAGGTCGCTGCTAGTCATCGTCGGCCACCTCTACCACCTCAACCAGATTCCCCTCTACCCCTAAAACCCCATCGCCACAGCCACCACCAAAACGCTACTGCGCCCTCTACCCGTGAGGGGTTGATTGCTTGGTTCGCAGATAACACAACCTCAGAGGCTTGCCAAGATAATGTTTGGGGATTCTATGCGATGGGTTCTCGGTTTTTGAGTTTTGAATCTTTCTGTGTTTCAGGTGCTCAAATTTTTTGGCTTCATTTTGGTTGTAGGTTGAATATGGGCTGGTGTATGGATGTTGGAAATTGGCCCTTGTTTTTGGCGATTGGTTCTGTTTTGTGGCTTGCGTTTGGATATCTGGCGGGCTCCTTTTCTTGCAGGTAAACGNTGTTCGGTCATGGAGAGAGTGATGGTTNTTCTGTGTTGGGTTGATGGTGGTAATAGAGATGGAAGAATTGTTCTATGCGTTGTAGTGTATGAAGATGATATTATGGAGGATGGTAACAGACCGTANTTAGGCGTGGTGGTGAAAAGGAATCAGATTTGCAATGTTCGAGAGAAACAAGATGGAATTGGTANAGATAGTACCGTAAACGACTCAGGGAGATTGGTTTCCTTTCTTTCTTTGCAACTGAGAAGAATCAAGGCTTTGGGAAATCTCTGGATTTGGTTCTCTTAAAGTTTTCTGGGTGAATGGATTGAGTCAGGCACAATACCTATTGAACTAGGTGTTGGGTAAATGGCGAGAAGGGAAATGGCTGTCGGGGCCGAGAGAGGCAAGGTGAAGACTATGGTGGTGGTATCTCAAGCAACATCTTAGATTAGACATTGAAAGCCATTGAAAGAAAAAAGCAATGTTTCTCTGGATAGGGTCGTTAAGTGTCATGGAGAAGAAGAAAAGAAGTTTCTGCGAAACCTCAGGATACTAAGCAACCAATGCAGTAGCAATAACATGAGCAAATAATGCAGCCACAAGAACGACAATACAGGTGCAACCATATAGAGTAAATGGATACTAACACGTAGCTCTTGTAACGAGCAACTGATTCATATCAAACTGGGATAAAGAGCTTACCTTGGTGCTAAATTTCACAGCAATCACCCTCAACCCCTCTTGATGCTTCCCTCCTCTATTCCTCTGAAGAACTTTGGTCACCCTTTCTCCTTTGCCAGTGTCCTCAATCGTAGTCTCCTCTTTTCTTTTTCAATCAATACCTCCTTATTGTTTCTCCCATTTTTTGGTAACCGAATTCTCTGCCAAAATCCCAAAACTGTCTCTGCCAATCCGCAATCCGTAACGTCCTCTACCACCCCCGCGACACTACCCTCACGCGGGTCTTTTCTTCAGACCAACACCAATTGTCCTTTTTTTTTTCCACAAACGACAAAGTCACCTTTTCCTTTTTAAATTCCCTTCCTTTTTTTCTTTTTTTTTTTAACTTAACTATATTAATTATATTAAATCAAAACTAAACTAAAATAACAAGTAAGAATAAAATCAAAAGATAAAAAGGAAAATATAAAAGAAAAACAAAAATGAAGTAAAATAAAAGTAAAAATAAAAAATAAGAAGAAATAATAGTAAAAGAAAAGAATGAAAATGACAAAAGACATAAAATAAGATAAACTAAGAAAATTTGTATAGTATTTTGTCACCCAGACGAAATTGGGTGTTGACACATTCTATTTTCTTAGTGAAAGTCATGGCACACGGAGGAATCGTCACATCAACTTAGGGTGAAGTCACAACTTAGTGGTGGTTTTGAGAGAAGCATTTTAATTTCATTTGATGTTCACATGTGGTCCATTGTGAATGAGAGAAGCATTTCTACTTTCATGTATTGATTCTCGTGCTGGATGATGGGGTCCTTTCATTTTCTTTCATTCAATAAATGAGTTAATATATGGATGTGAAGGGTTTCGTGATTGATGCTTGGTGATTCCTTCCATTTTGGATTTAGTGATCTTGCATTGGAAGAAGGGCGAGACTTACTTCTTTGGCTTGAGCAGAGATAGTCGTTCATTCCTTAGTAAGGTAAGTAGGTAGGAGTAGGTAGGCATGATTGTCCTTGGTGATGGAGACTCTTGGAAGCCATTTAATTTTCTTTGGAGCAATTGAACATTCACGTTAGTTGGTGGGTGTCACGACTGAAAGCATTTTTTTTGGGATTTTCAATTGTGAGAAGCATTTCTTTTGGAAGATGAAGCATATGGTGCAAGTGTGTCACGGTCACTCACTTTTTGGAAGAAAGAATTTATCCGATTTAGCTTTTAGCAATTGGGAAGGTTGATTTAAGTTTGGGAGTGCACGTGGCTTTTACTTGGGACAAGGTAGAGCTAAATCCATTGGAGAGGAGAATTTAATTTCATTTTTGAAGCATGAATTGGTGCAGCCACGTGAAAAAGGTTTATTCAATTTGCTTTCTTGGAGAAAGACCACTTGGTCAAGTGAATGATAGAAGAAAAAACATGTTTGTTTATTTCTTTGTTTAGAATTAATTTACATAGTAGGATTAGTTTTTTTTCATTTCTTTAATTTAGTTTTGCATTTAAATGAATTTAACTGTATTAGATAGGTGTTTGTGACAGTGTTGGTGTCTAGTATTTTAATTTATTTTAATGTTGTCTAATATGTTTGGTCTTGTCACTTTAATTGTCATGATAGCTTAATTTAGTTTGGTTGGTCGTTAGTGATATTACTTTGCTTCCTTGAGATTTATCGGACTGTCTTTATGTTTATTCTGCTCTGCCTGACACTCTATGAAATCTGACTGTGTTCTTGCAACGAGTATACGCTTAGTTGCCTAGATGGTGATTGTATCTTCGCTTAGTTGATCAATTTGTATAAAACACAGTGGATGGAATAGGTGTATTGCGTTCGCTTAGTTTGTGATTATGATAGCATGGGTAGCCGTCGCTTAGTCAGTTAGCTGTGCTGGATTAGAGGCTAGAGTAGTTTATTCATGAGACTTCTGCACTTTGATTGCCATGCTACTGCTCTGATTTGGCTTAATATTCAATTTGTTGTGTGCTTGCGATTAGGTATACGCTTAGTGGCCTAATCGGTGTTTGATCTTCGCTTAGTTGATTAGACTGTATGGTGCATGACTGATTAGATTTGTGCATTGCATTCACTTAGTCTGCAATTCTGAAGACCGAATTACCCTTCGCTTAGTTGGGTGATTCGTGTTGGATTTAGACTAGAGTAGTGTGTACTTGTCTTTAATCTGGTATTGGAAGCATAGTAATTGAGTTAATTATTAGTTGCATCTGTGTTTTGATTTTATTCATCCGTATTCACGACAACATTTTCACAACCCCCTCACTTCGTGTTTGACTTAATTCTTGAACCGCAAAATTGTTCCTTGAGAGACGACCTAAGAGTCATTTCCTAACTATACTGCATATCTAAATTGCACATTAAATTTGCATGGGCTGCGACACTTAACGTACAAAAAACTAAGACTCACAAGGACAGAAACAGAATTACATAGTCCTCAAGAAATCTGGCCAAAGAAAGGAAGTGGACAGTATCCAACACAAAATCAAGGAAAGCAGATACTCATGAAATCATCCAAGCAATTCTAAGCATGGCAAAATGATCAATTAGCTCAAGAGGTGAATTAAAAATTACAGAACCTCACAGATGCACTATCAGTGTTTATGCAGATTAAATTTGCATGGGGTGCGACACCCACCAACCACCTATTTGGATGGAAGAGTATGAAACTGGGGAAGGTTTTTCTAAAGGCACTACAGAAGCTAATATGGCTATATCTAATAGTGATCCTACAAACTTTAATGTTGCGGTTCAAATTGAAAAATGGAGGAAAGTCATGGATAAGGAGATGGCATCTATAAATATAAATGACACATGGGAATTGATGGAATTGCTAGATGGAGCAAAGAAAGTTGGTGTCAAGTGGATTTATAAGACAAAATTCAAAGAAAATGGAGAAGTGGATAAGTACAAAGCCAGGCTTGTAATAAAGGAGTATGCACAAGAATATGGGGTAGACTACACAGAAGTATATGCACCAGTAGCTCGCATGGAGACAATCCGATTGATAGTAACACTTGCAGCTCAAAAAGGATGGACCATTTATCAACTAGATGTAAAATCAACATTCTTGCATGGTGAGTTAGAAACAATGTATGTGGACCAGCCTTGGGGTTATATTCAAATAGGGGAAGAGCATAAACTGTATAAATTGAAGAAAGCTCTTTACAGCCTTAAGCAAGCACCACGTGCTTGGTATAGTCGCATAAAAGCATATTTTTTGAAGGAAGGATTTGAAAAGTGTGACTATGAACATACCTTGTTTCTGAAGAGATAAAAGTGATGAGTCGATATTTTCTTGACTGTATTTGGTTTATTGCACTTAAATAAATCAGGGAATTGTGCTTAATTGTCCGGTATTTTCCCGTTTTTCCTAATTATGCTTAATTTGATCGGAAATTCTTATTTTAGTTAATTTGAATTTTCTGAGCTGATTAATTACATTTTTAGTTGCAGGGAAATTTTGGAGATATCTTTTGGAGCATTTGGAGGGTTGACAAATTAATTCAACACTCTCCACAAAACAAGTGTGCTCAAGAAGGAGGGCACTATGGTCATTTTATTCCTTGGGCTTATGAGAAGAGGGTGCAAAACATTGAAAATGGGGGTGCACATGGAAAGCACTGTCCCATCACGAAAAAAAAAAGAAAATGGAGAAGTGTGATGATTGAATTTGGTGAGCTGAAAACGAGACTCATGGGCGTCACTCATTTCTTGATTTAACAATGCAACAATTTGGAGAAATAGACAACAACTGCACACACAACCCATGATATGGTTTAGAAGCTAGACGGTGCATGGTTTTAGAATTGGAGGTGTCATGAATAAGATGGCACCAGCGGCCCATGTTGAAGTCACGTCCAACACGCGTAAACACATAAAACAGCAGCTTGGCAGCAATGTGCACACTGAAAGGAAAGAAAAATGGGAACGTCCAGCAACATCTTCATACGACCCATGAGCATTGCCACATCCAACTTTAGAGAAGAATCACGGCCTGCACCTCCAATTGATTGAGTCCAGCAGCACACTTTCAGCCAACAAGGGGTGCAGCGACCCACGTACAACAGCTAACTCCCACACACAAACTCCAGGTCCAGCCCTCTGCACACGGACAACAATGTGTTCAGCTTCTAATTAAAAGTGGAGGGCCCAGGAGAATGTTCAACAGCTAGTCCACATCAAAAAAAGGCACGGAACCCTTCCTTGCAGCCCACACACTCATTTTTTTACGCAGGTAGATTTCTGCTGGAACGGTTTTTTGGGGAAAAAGGGATGTTTCACTACCTTGATTTTTTTGGTTGAATGAGCTTCCAGCCGCCACACACTTTTCTAGGGGCTGGAACGTTTTTTTTAGATTGGCATTTTTTTTCTCTTTGAATCATGTTACTCTTGGATTTTAGTGGAATGAAAGTTGTAGGTCCAGCCGCCACTTGTTTTAGGCATTTTTCTTGGCACGTCTTTTTTAGAATGAACTCATAAATGCTTGCACGCTGGTTTTTAATGGTTGAATGAAATAACACACTTTTAATTTTATTTGTGAATGAATGCTGCTTACATTGGGTTGCGCATCCGTGTTTCAATAGCTCGGTTTCAAGTGGTTGCTTCTTTCCAGCAATGGCTGCCACATCCAGCAAGGTGCTCATCCAGAACAGTGATTATTTTTCTTTTAGTAATAGAACACTAATTTCACTTGGAGCGGCTCCAGCGCAGCACGTTAGTCCAGCAACATTGACGCATTTAGTTATTTTATTCTTGAATTTTAATTTGTGATGCCTTAATTTTATTTCCAAATTCTATTGTGCATGTTTTCGCTTAAGTGTTGCAATTAAATATCACACCATGTGTTTACTTATTATCTACTTCATTTTAATTAGTTTACACACCTTGGTTAGGACTGTTCAGTTAATGTTTTTATTCACTTTAATGTTGTCTAGTCTGTTTGGTTGTAATAATTTAGTTGTGATGTTAGCTTAGGTTAATTTGGTTGGTCATTAGCGATATTGCATTGTTTCCTTGAGATTTCTAAACTGTAACTGAATTTGCCACTCTGACTTGGTTAATATGAAATCTGTATTTGCACTTGCAATTGGGTATACACTTAGTTGCCCAGCTGGTGCTACATCTTCGCTTAGTTGATGTAACTGCATGGTGTAAATTAGATTTGATATTAACATTGCGTCCGCTTAGTTCGCTTTTATGAAAATCGGGTTAACTTTTGCTTAGTTGGTTAACTTTGTTGGATTAGAGGTTTGAGTCGCAACTTTATTTTGTTGATCTGTGATTGGAAACATTGTAATTAAGTTAATGACCGACTGTTTTTATTCTGTCTTTGAAATCGTTTTTAAATCCTGTGTTTAATTATTAGTTGCGTCTGTGTTTTGATTTTGTTTATCCGCATTCACAAACTTTTCAACAACCCCCCCAACCTTCGTGTTTGACTTGATTCTTGAACCGCAAAATTGGTCATTGAGAGACTACCTAGGAGTCAATCAGTCAACAAGAAAAGTCAATCAGTTGACCAGCGCTGAGCAGTGAAAATGGGCGCTGAGCGGCAGTTTTGGGCGCTGAGCGGTCCTGCGATTAGAGGGAAACTGTTGAGCGATCAAATTAGGGGTTGAGCGGTTGTCAGTTTTTATTTTGCGGATTTTGAGATCATTCTGTTATCTTTTTGGCCTATATATAGCCCTACTTGAAAACCTATTCTTTGGTAGAGGAAGATGTCCAGACCTACCTTACACTCCTTGGAGAAGATTTCTTGGATGCTTAGGCTCCTTTTTATCCAATCTAGGGTTTGCTTTTCCATTCTTTTCATTATATTCATCTAGTTTCACCATGACAATGGTGAACTAAACCCTTTGTTGTTGGGGAACAATGTAATCTTTTGAAACTCTCAGTTATTCAAATTCTTATTTATTCCATATGCTTGTCATATACTTGTTTATCAATTGTTGGGTTCTCATCTATGCTTAATGCTTTTATTGTTTAACTCATTCAGTAAAAGTTGTTTGTCTTTATTGATACGGGAACGTATGGTAATGTCATGAACTGGTGGGAAATTCCTTGATTATGCTAATACCGCCTAGGGATAGGGGTAGGACGATCAATTGTATTTTGCTTCCGTTCGCTATGCATTATTAGTTACTAGGGGAGGCTAGGGATAACAAGCCGGTAATTAATAGTAGGCTCTTTTCACCAAGGAATTGGGTTAAGGGTAGACCAAGAAAGTTTGCATGCAATTAGATAAAGAAGTGAATTAAATAAGAAGATTAGATAAATGAGAGTGGATAAGATGAAATTATAAACCCCAACAACACCATTCATTCATAGTTTTTCCTCAACCATTGAATCACTTGCATTTGCATGTTTAATTTTTGTCTTTGCATACAAACCTCAAATTATTTTCTTTTCTCAAGTCTTACACGATTAGTTTACACGAAAGATTAGGCCTTTGAGTCCTTTGGGAAGAATGATTTTGGGTTTACCAATTATATTACTCGATAACGATCTGGTACACTTGCCAGGGGCTTAACAAAACTCCAATTGTTCCTAGCGTTAAACTTACAAAGGATGACACAAGCGTAAAGGTGGATAAGACTTACTATAAACAAATTATGGGAAGTCCTATGTATCTCACATCTACTTGATCGATATGATGTTTGTGGTGAACTTAATCAGCAGGTACATGGAGAATCCTACTAAGCTACATTTACTAGCCGCCAAAAGGGCATTGAGATATTTAAAGGGAACAAGTGAGTTTGGAATTTTCTATATGAAGGGAGGAAACAAAGAGCTTCTTGCTTATACTGATAGTGATTATGCAGGAGATTCAAACGATAGGAAAAGTACTTCGGGTTATGTTTTCTTATTATCTTCAGTTGTTGTGATAGAAGCATCCTCCACCTTCAATAATGGGAAGGCTCCTCGACTCAGAGGTGGCAGCGGAATGGAGATTGAAAGCAACGGATGGAGTGCGTGCAAGGTGTTTGATAAAAGGTGTGAACGTGTTTGGAGATGATGCAGTGAGGAATTCTAGCTCAGACGGCTCTCCAAGAGGGAAAGGAGCTATAAGAGGTGCTGGATAACAAAGCACAAGTTCGAACTTGAGAGCAATGGTTGGATTTCAGCAACATTTCATTACTTAAACTCAAGTTACATTTACAATGTATTTAAGTCTCTTTTATAGAAGAATGAAGACTTGTTGGCGTATAAGAGAAGCTGCCTTAACTATACAAGCATGTGCAGAAAAGCTTTGGTTGATTTGTGGCAGCGTGCATCATGAAGAAAGCATTTAACACGTGTTTGAAAGGAAGGAAGTGGCTGATGCAGTCTTGGCTAGTCCATGGTTGTAACTTGGTGCATGGCTGCATGTTTAACGTGGAAAGTGTTGCTGGCTGCCATGTTAAACACGTGCTATAAAGGAGCTTTACGGTTGGCTGCATAATGCTTACTTCTATCCCTCTTTGCTTGGCAAATCTTCACGGATGTGTAGGCATAGTTTCATACTTTTATTTGGTCACCTACAAAGCAAAGTAAATGTTATTAAGTAAAGAGAATCATGCTAAGACTTAGATAAGGAAAGAGTTTTGGGAATCTTTATTCTACTTCCCTTTCTTTAGTCTTAGTTGAAGTTGATACTTCTTTGGATGGGAAGACCCTAAAGGGGTTGCCATCATGTTGTCTCTTGGTCATCAAAGAAACTACAGAGGTAGAGTTTACAGGTGCAGCTTCGTGTGCTTGTCAAGCCATATGGTTGAAAAAAGTGTTGAGAAAGCTGTGTAAAAAGCAAAATGAGGCTATTGAAATTCGTTGTGATAGCAGTTCCGCTATTAAGCTTTCTAAAAATCTAGTCATGCATGGTCATTGTAAACATATTGATGTCCGATTTCATTTCCTTCGAGATCTTACAAAGAATGGAACTATTTAGATGATGCATTGTGGAACACAAGAACAAGTGGCATATATTATGACCAAACCACTCAAATTGGATGCTTTCTTAAAGCTACGCAGATCACTAGGAGTGTGTTCAGAATTTGATATAAACTAAATAGTATTTCGTTTAAGGGAGGATTTGTTAGTCAAATTATGGTTACAGTAGTAGTTATCTTTTGAATAAATCTACTATAATATTAGCAATAGTGGGTCAGCGTAATATATGCCAGTTTTGTTTCAGTTTTTTCTTTATTTTATTCTGATGTAAGGCTATTTAAAAGCCAGTTTTACGTTTTCAATAACAGAGTGTGGTATTTCCCTTGTGCATTTATCTCTTGCATATTCTGTGAGATTCCAACATTTCTCGTGTTAACATGTGATACATTTATTTAATAAGGTTGACCAATCTTGTTTTTATGACAGTATTTTCATGGAATTAAGTGGGTTGATCCTTCCACTTTAGTGTTCACCATAGGAATGATAACATTGTGGCTCAAGAATGAGTTTTATTATCTTATACTTATTTCATGTATAAAAATTCATCCACGTTCTCTTTCTCATACTCAATGGTATAAGACTTTTGTTTCAACCTTATCTCATTGGGTAACGACGATACTCTCGTATCCATATCGATACTCACTTACTTAGTATTTCAATATCAGTTTATTGTTTTTAATAAAAAAAAGAATAAAAATCACATTAAAGAAAGTAGAATATTATCAAACATTCAACATAAAAAAAATATATTTTCATATCTTTAGTGTCAAATATTAGAAAGAATTTATAATTGAATAAATTTGATATAAGAATATCAACTGATAATAAGTGAAAGAATTCTATAAAATATTCAAAATTAACATAAATAAAATTTCATAACCAAAACATCTATAAATTTTAAAAAAAAATTAATTAAACAAAGTTGTTGGCTTTAAAAAATTGTCTTAAAATATTTATAAAAAGAAAAGAAATATTCAAATTTAAAAAAGTGTCTTTTTACTAATATCTTTTCTTATATACGGATAAATATTATATTGAACAAAATCGCACAAAAAAAAAGTATTAAATCAAAATAAAAAATCAAATTTAAACAGAAATTCATTTTGGATGAGTTGTGATAATGACATTAAATTATTATATTATAGTAAATGAAAGATTTTTATGCAATTGTGGTGCTAAAATTACACTTATAAAAAGGAATTAAAAATAAAAATAATACATAAATATTATCAAAACAATATTTTACATAATAAAAAGAAAAAATAAATAAAAATACTTAAAAAAAGTTAAAAAGATAATACAATTTGGTATAACCATTGAATAAAATCACATATAGGAAAAAATGTATAATGAAAAGATGAAAAATGCCTTGAAGATGGAAGAAAGTTTTCCAAATATAAAAAAAAAAATAATTGAACTGTTTAGATATAAAGAAAGTTGTTTAAGTAAAACAAAAGTTTTTTAAATAAAACAAAAATTAAGGAAGAAAGAAAATAAAAAAAAGATAACTTTTTTATATTATCTAGTAAATGAATAACTTACGAGATTGAAGACTTGAAATTGAAAGTCAATCTTTTTTATATGAGAAAAGATAAACAATAAATAAAAATATTAAAAATAAAAATAAAAATAATCAAATATGAGACACAAGATCTATTTTATTAACTGAAATTAATAATATATCATTTGAACATAAAAAAAAGAAGAAGAGTGTAATGATAATTATGATTTTGAAGATATGTGTGAATTTTCTAAATATTGATAAAGTTAAATAATTAGAATATATATATATATATATATATATATATATATATATATATATATATATATATATATATATATATATATATATATATTCTTTTTAACAACCCAAAGTTTTTACACCCTTACACTTGTGTTTGTGCACTTTACTCATTCCAAAATTCTCTTGATATATGCTTGGACACATGGCATACATAAATTGGAAAAATAATTTAATTGGTTGCGTAAAATGGTACATTTGAATATATTTATTTCTGGTGTTTAATTTTCAGTAGAGAATGAACAATCAATCATGTTAGTGAAGGATGATGAAGTAATCAATTTGATATTTAAGTTTATTCTTCGTACTATTGCAATATAAACTCATATGATACACTCCACATTTTTATTGGAATGTATTGTTAGGCAATCAATATAGTTTAGTTTTTTTCATGTTTAAAAAGAAGCCATGGGTTAGTCTTAGCCCATAGGGCTTTTGTAGGATTTTTGTTTTCTTGTAGATCTTTTCAATAGGGGACTTTTTGCCCTAGTTCACATTGATCAAGGCCAAGCCTTGTAGAGTGGACCAAATTTACAATTCTACCTTTACCTTCCTTCAACACTTCCTCTCCTTTCCATTACATGTTACTTCATCATTCACTTCCATTTTTCTCCAATTCCATTCCATTCCTCCAACAGTCTCATTACACATTCATGTTTTCATCCTTTTCATCTGATCACCAAGGCATTCATCCTTTCTTCTTCTTCTTATTCTTCTTCTTCTTGTTCTACTTCTACTTCACTCTTTGTCATCATCAAATCTTTTTTCTCTTCAACGGAAACAAAAAAAAAGCAACACTTCCACTATATCACCTATCATAATTTTTACATTCCATCAATCCAACACAAACATGGCTTCTATAATTGTGACTCATGTAACCACCATCCTTAACGCAATAACCATGCACACACAAGGTAGAGAAGTGGGAGAAGATGACTAGAAAGGGCCAATTTATAACAAAGGAAAACTACAAGACAAGAAGCTCCAAGAGCAAGATTGGATATATATTGATTTGTTATGTATTGATCTTTTGATAACTTCAAATTTTGAGCGTATTGATTTTGATTTTGCCTCTGTTAAGAGGTGAACTTTAAGCCTAACTCAACCCCACAAAACCGGCTTGTAAGTTGAGGTTTGCACCCACTTATATATTATAAATTGGCTTTATCTCTTGTCGATGTGGGACTTCCACCACCCCCCCTCATGCCGAGGTATATACATATCGAGCGTGAGACTAGACATTAATGGGTGGTCCGATAGTGGGTGGAACAATATTTGCAACAAACAACAAATATCGTTAGGATAGGCTAAAACCAGGCTTTGATACCATGTTAAGAAGTGGACTTTAAGCCTAACTCAACCCCATAAAACCGGCATCGAGTATAACCAACAACCAAAACACATTTTCTCTCCAATTTCGCCTTTCCTTGAATTGTCGTGAGAGCACTTCATTCGGATTAATGTTGATTTGAAGTGCAATTTTGGGAGGGGATATCAGACCACTTCCATAGCCTTCATTCTATATACTAAAGGTTTGAATGATCTGATGGAGTGCAGAGGTGGCAAGAAGAAGTCGTCTAGTAGTAAATCCTTTTTGTACGAAACTCCCCTCGACTACATCATTGAAGACGTTTGTCCACACGATGGAATCAAGAAGTTCAGATCTGCTACTTACTCCAATTGCATCCGCAAGCCGGTTTGGTGGGTTGAGTTAGGCTTAAAGTCCACTTCTTAACAGCCTCAATACTATATTTCTTCTATTATCTTTGCTTTGCGGAATATATATTTGATCCTTTCCCTTCATATCTTCAACATCTTCTTCTCCATAAAGCATAAATCAACCATTAATCACCATGTAATCCATCCGCTCATCACAACTTCAATTCATCGATGTCCATCTTCCAATTAACACACATCATCTTCTTTGTCAATTCTATTCTCTCTTCTTATTCTCTCTTCATCGGTTGAGTATCAAAGTAATAACACAAGCATCAAAGTAATAGTACAAGTACTCACAAATAAAATAAAAGATGAAAATAAAAGGAGCAAAACAAATAATAGAAAAAAATGTAATTTTAATAAAAGAAAGAAAAATTGCTTATCCTTCTCTCTATTCCCAAGGAGAAAATAATGACAATCTCTCTCTTGAAAATAAGAAAAATAATACAAGGAGAACCTTAAAAGAGGAACTAACATTTTCTCTTAATTTTTATCTCAAGCACTAAAGCAACAAGAAAGAAAAGGAAGAGACTTTGGGATGTGTTCCTACGGAAATATTGTGATCCTTTTAAAACATGAAAAGTAAGACCCAAAGTAAGTTCCCACTGATGTGGGATTCTCAAGGTAAGTTCCCACCAATATGGGACTTCTCTTCTCACATTCTCCCACTTGAAGAATTGTTTGAAATTAATCAAATCCTTACACCATGCTTTATTCTTAGTCACCATGTTGTTTATTCTTTCAATAAGTTGTAGTAGGATCGAATCCATGTAAGCATGTTAACGTTAACTTACTTTGTCATAATATATATGCTAGGTTTTCATTAGTGTGAATCTTTTACTCATCCACATTCCCCTTCTCTACTACTTATAGAACAAAGGATAACCAACTTACTGCACCTCCTACAAGTGTAAACATATAGTTAGTTGTAGATCTCCTTTTATCAATATCACATGCAAAATCTAAATTGACAAAGCCCTTGATGTAACACCTCGATTTTTGAGATGTCACAGTGTAAAAATTTTTCGAAAGATATTTCTATAAAACAATTCTTTAAGACAATCAAACTTTATTTGATTTAAAATACGGAAGCAAACAATAATTATAAACGTTGTCTGAAACTCTAGAATATCATTTTTTACATAAAAATACAAATTCTGAAAAGTTTCAAACTTGATAAGTAATCACCCCCGATATAAAGATCCCAACTCTTGTCAACTACTTTAATCCAGCCTTTATTTGCAACGCCATCTACTCTCGTACAGGTACGATCATCATAGGTGAAACCACAACCACAACATGCAAGGGTGAGCAACTAGAAATATCATAGCATACAAAATATCATATTCATATTAAACACAAAATAACATAATTGTACAACATATTCCATAACAATCAATTCATTCATGACCCAATGTCGTTTCCTTCTACTGTGTCGTCATAACCTGTTATCACTAACAGACACTTGTTCCCAACAGGGCAATTCGAGTCGTCTTCCATCGCAACTTCCGACCTATCTCCCTGACTTCTCAAGGAATTATGAGTGAAAACTTCGATGGGAAACACCCACCGAGCACTACACTCACACGAGCCGAAGTCATTTTGGGCGAGACATCCACATCCCTCATAGGGGAAGTGACACTCGAATCACTATCTCTAAATGAGAGTCCAACACATTATTACTGTACTGCAGTACGAAAAGTTCATCCATGATCGATGACAGTACAAGAAAATAACATAGCTTCATGTTTACATCACAATTCTATACAAATTCTCACTATCCTGCATTCTTTCACTAGTCATAAGACTTATCTCATCATTCTCAAAATATACATTGTTTGTTCATCACAAGGTTTATAACATCTTTCTCATTGCATTTCGTACATAGTCTCAATACTATATATTAACTCACCAATCACAAATTACCAGATTTATAACAACACTTGCAATAAGATACATATTTCTCAACAATAAACATTATTCACCAATCACAAGACTCATAACACAATCTCATTACCGTTTTCATAATTGTTATCAATATAATATTTATCCACCAGTTTCAAATTCTATAAATTAAAGTAATTATTCAAAAATAATCAAATTGAAATAAATCTTTAATGGGAGATAATAATCTTGGGTGGCTACTAACCTGTGCCCCTAATTCTCCACTTACTCACTTTAACCGTAAAATAAAAGAAAATAACAGCAACACAACTACACCCATCACCACCGCATTGTTTGGTCCTACCATCAACATGTCATCCACATATAATAGTAAGATGATAAAATCATCTTCACCAATTTGTAGTGTTGTCAAAACGGGTAACTCGACCTGGCTCGCCATAGGTTAGTCACGTAGTGAGCCAACTCAACCCGGCTCACTTATTAGCGAGCCGAAAAAATTTGAACTTTGTCCGACCCACCACAGGTTGGTAGGTTAATGATAACGGTCTAAAAACCGTTATTTTTATACTTGAAATTGATATCAAATCACAACCTTTATGGCTTAGAATGAGCTTAGAATCATGCGAAACACCTTAGTTTGGTTTCAAGAGAGTCAAAAGTTGTTTTAGAGATATTATGCTAGTTTTTACATTGTTTTGATAGGATTTGATGTGAATTGAATGATGGAAATGAAAAAGGAAGGACTTAGACTCAAGAAAGGATGAGAAAAGATGAAAAGGAGAAGTCACATCCACCGCTCAACGCCATTTCCAGCGCTGAGTGTTAGCTTCCAGAATCGCACACCGCTGAGCACCAAGATTGACCATTGAGTGTCCTACGATACCAAGGCCCACCGCTGAGCGCCTAAATTATGGGTCTGGGCCAAAATTCCGTTATTTTTCTACATTACAAATAGACCTAGTGCGACCCTTAGGGATATCTTTTGGTAGAGAGAGACGTCAGAGCACCTTCTACACTTTTTGGAGGCGGCTTTTTGGATGCTAAGGCTCCAATTTACCAATTCTAGGGTTTATTCTTTCATTCTTTCCATTAATTCCATCTAGTTTCACCATGTCCATGGTGAACTAAACCCTTTGTTGTTGGGGAACAATGTAGTCCTTTTGAAAACTCTCTTATAACGAATTTCTTATTTTATTCATATGCTTTTGTTATCAATAGTTTAAGTTTTCTTTTCTGCGGATAGAGCTTGCATCGTTTAACTCATTCGATGTCATGATCTTTGATTTTGTCAATACGGGGACGTACGAGAAAATTTAGAACTGATAAGAATTCTCTTGATTATGAAATACTACCTAGGGATAGGAGTAGGACGATCAATTTCTTTAACCTTCTGTAATTAATGCATTAGTAATTACTAGGGAGACTAGGGATAGTAAACTAGTAATTATGGTAATAGGCTCTTTTCACCGAGGGATCGAGTTTAGAGTAATTTAGAAAGTTGCATGAACATTGATAATAAAGCGAATTTAATAAGAATAATAGATATAAGAGGGTGGATAAGGATGTTTAAATTTCGTTTTGCATCAACACTACAATTTATTCTTCTTTTAAGTCTAATGCGATCAATTCACATGAACATCTAGGCCACTGAGTCCCTTGGGAAACGATATTCGGTCTTAGCATCTCTTTATGACTTGATACGATCTGGTACACTTGGCAGGGGCTTAACAATTAAACGGGTTGGCTCATTGGCTCACTTAGTTACATGTTTTTTTTTTCAAATCCAAAAAAAATTACAAATTTTTTGTGATTGAAATCTAAATAAATTTCACTCTAAAATAATGTTAAACTCCAAAGACAATTCAAAAAAAAAAGTACCATACAATCTAAATGTAACCCAAAAGTAAGCACAAAAAGTGAACAAATAAGTTTCTAATATTGATAATTTTTGTGTCACTTATCCATTTATAAGATTAGAGTCTTGAATGGATAAATCAATAATATTTTGCTCTCTTGAGACATTTCTTTTCTTTATCCCATCTACAATACAATAAAAAAAGTGTTAACTAATGATATTGAAACACTAAGTAATAAATAATTAAATTAGGTGGGTTGGTGAGCTAACCCGACTCACAATGAGTTCAACCTGGTTGAGCTGTTCTAAATGGGCCAGGTTGAAAATTAGCCCGTATAAAAAAATTACATTTTTTTCAAACCCAACCCGACCCGAACTCGTGGTGGGTCGGGTTGGCCCGGGGGTTCTAACCTATTTTGACAACACTACTAAATTGTAATAACTATAATGGCCTGAACTCAGTCTATTGTAACTAAGGCTAACAAAGGAATTGAATCTCTTATACAAACACCTAAGCACCTTCTTTAATCTTTCATAGATTTGTTCAACATGCAAACCAAGTTTTCTTGTTCTTTAATATCTTCTGGATGGAGCATCATTACATCCCTGCAAACAATAACCTTTTGGGGAGTGGAACTCCACAAGTGATATCCCTTCACATTGTCATCATAACCCAAACAGATAATTCTTTCACTATTTTCAAGATTTACTCGTGCTTTAAATTCCTTGAATACTAGAAGCACATTTGACTTCCTCTTGATAGGGTACACCCACAATTTCTTGGAGTAATCATCAATCGACACAAAATACTTTATCCTTCCTATGCATAATATTGATGATGCTTTCAGATAAGAATGAACCAATCTATGTTAATTGCTTATCACACAATGCTCGCAAAAAGGTAAATCAACCTCCTTGAGCTAGGGTAAGAGATTGTGTTCCACAATAATTTTCAAACCTTGGCTCTGACATATGCCCAAGTTTACAATATCAAATCACCATCCCTTCTTCTTGAATTGTCGATGCAACTATTGTAATAATTTATTGCAATGTATCTCCCATAAGCACGTATAAATTCACCATGATCTTCATTGCTTTCATAGATACTAGATTTCGACTCACCGCCTTTAAGATTTTGCCTTCAGTGTGATCTTACACCGAAGGTCATCTTACACAATAGGTTCTTCTTGAAGTCCTTCACATGTCTTATCCCTTTAAATTTTGCAAACAGTACCATCATGCATTTTGGTCAAATAAAAAAAGGAAAGATTTAAAATTGCGCCCACCACTCAGCGGTACCTAGCACTGAGCGGTGGCGCTGCAGATTTGGATTTTGTTTTTTAAGTTGGACTTAGTGTGACTTGCCCATTGCACACTTTAACCCCCCTTAGGGTTTGCCCAAGCCTTCTATTCAGATCCCCACTTGCTTTGTCACTCTTAAACACTCTTCTAAGTCACTCTCCTCACTTTTCCTTTCATCCTACTTCTCAAAAATACATTCTCCACCATCTTTGCACCATTCCACTATTAAAGTTTAGGGCTTTTGAGGGAACACAACATTTGGGTTTCATCCATCATCAATTAACAAGCACTTTGCACACATTGAAAGTCTCTCCACCCAAGTAAGTCATACATTTTACATTCTAGGGTTTCAAAGCATGAATTTATATGAGAATAATTGTCCAAGCATGAAAGTTCAGGGCTTTTGATTTTTATGCATGATTAGTTGAAAGAGAAATTGTTTGGACTGATTAAATTGTATGATTATGGTCTGGAATGATGAAATTTGCATGTGGGTGGAGATTAGAAGCACTTAGGGTTGATTTTGAAAAATTCCATCTGATAGCGCTGAGCGCTGGCCACCGCTAAGCGATAGCCTCCAGATTTGGTTTTTGTGATTTTTCTTTGCAGGTGATGCTGAGGGGTACTATTTTGCCCTCGGCACTGATCCATGATGTGTCTAGACGAGTTTTGTGGTTTGCCAATGTTAAGCCCCTGGCAAGCGTACCAGATCGTTATCAAGTAATATAAAACGGGTAAGTGATGGGCTGTCGCAACCCATACAAATTTAATTGCATATTAGGAATGCAGTATAGCTAGGGAATGACCCTAGGTCGTCTCTCAAAGACCAAACCGCGGTTCAGAATCAGGTCTAACACAGTGGGGGGGGGGGGTTTGAAAGGTTGTTTGTGGATGCGGAAAAATTAAAATGAAATTAAATTAAAATGCAGATGTAAAAAAAAACATAATTAAATTCAATTAAAACGAAATTAAATGCAGCAACACATTTCACCATGCATGAAAATGAAATTAAAACAGTAAAAACGAAACTGCTACAGTAAATATGAAAATTCACGCTGGAACTGGACAGCTCTGACCTTTGCTCAATGTTTTACCCATAACCTTTTCTACAGAGCTCTAAATGAGATGAAGTTTTTTTTCCTAGAAAATAGACTCAAATATCTTTTATTTGACCTATAAAACGTAGCATTTGGACCTCTGGTGTGGTTGCAGTTAGTTTTTTAAAATCGAGTCCAGAGAGTGAAAATGCTAAACCCAATACTAGAGCAAACAAATATCTAAGCACAATTAAAGCTATTAAAATGTAACACTAAATTAAGAAAATGAAAACAACTCAAGATGCAATTTAAAATATTTTAAAGCAAAGAAAAATAAGAAGACACAAATTTATCTAACACTCCATATGACCACTTGTGCATCTCCCAGCAAAGTAAATCCTAAAAGCAATTAAACTAAATGATATGTGGTGGCTGCTGCACCATTTCTTCCCATTGAAAGGCTTTTCTAATAAACTAAAATGCTGAAAGAAAATGAAGGTCTAAAATAAACCACCGTGTGCAATGCTCCATATAGGGAAAATGAATAAAACAATTTGCTGCCTTGTAAACCGTGTGCTTCACCAACAAAAGAAAAAGAAATTTCTTTTGCTCCAAATTGAAATCACTGTGCAGCTATCTTTCAAAGCAAATTGGAAATAGCTTTCCTATATTAATAGCTGCAGGTGGCAGCAACAACTTGCTCCAGTTGAATGCAAAATGCAATGTGTGTGCTTCTTTTTTTTATAAAGAAAAATAAATGAAAACCTCACTCCAAATTAAATAAACGTTGCTGCAGTGTGCCTTTAATGAACGAGAAGGAAATGAACGTTTACTCTTTCAATCATCAATCACCGCAACCTTCCTCTTCTAATAATAAAAAAATGAATACACCGCTACAAGCAAAGGAAAACCGTGTGCTGGAATCAACGTGTAGAAGCATGGCATTGAATGCTTGAATAAGAAGAAAATTCCTATGGAACAAGAAGTGTCAACTGTGTGCTTGAATAAGCTATGTTTCTCCAAATGAAATCAGTGATTTTCAAAGAAATTGAAAGCTTCCTTGCAGACAGTAAGTGCAGCGTTCCAACCGTGACATCTATTGCAAACCAAAAATAAATCACGGTGATTCCTCTCCAACACTTGCAAGAAGAATAAAAAAGAAAAGTAACAATGCATTAATATGCTGCAACGCTGCACAAGAATAAAAGAAAAGAAAAGTGCTATTTCAATTTAACCATAATCCATCAAGGTAAACATGTTTTTGAAGAACAAGCTCTTTTGAAAAATGTTTCCAGCCGAGAGAGAGTTCTCATGTGTGACGGCTGCTGGCCCTCTTTTCCTAGGATCAAGTGTCCAAAAATTAGGGTGGGGTCCACCCAACCCTAGGGTGCCATGTGTCTATTTTTTTTACTATTGGGCTCAACAACAAATACCAAAAATTGGCCCACAATGTCAAAGTTTGTCTAAAAATTCTAAACTACTAAATTAAAATACAACTAATTCTAAAACGCTTATGGAAGAGTCTTGATTTATTTTGTCTCCATCCTAATGC
>NW_014543114.1:501210-509188 GCF_000741045.1 Vigna radiata var. radiata | reverse complement strand
ATGCAAATAATTAGCTCAGAAAATTCAAATTAATTAAAATTAGAATTTCCGGTCAAATTAAGCATATTTAGGAAAAACGGGAAAATACCGGACAATTAAGCACAATTCCCTGATTAATTCTAGCACAATAAACTAAGTGAAATCAATAAAATATCGACTCATCAGTAAGTCCGAGTATCGTTTTCCCAGAGGACTCTTAGGCCTTTACATTCGTGTAAATTAATCACGTAAGACTTGAGAAAGAATTAAATTTAGGTTTTAAATGCAAAGAGCAAAAACAAACATTCAAATGCAAATTAATCAATTGGCAAGGAAAAAATATGAATGAATGGAGTTGTTGGGGCTTACAATTTCATCTTATCCACCCTCTTATATCTACTTTTCTTATTTAATTTGCTTTATTATCATATTGTTATGCAAACTTTCTGAATCTACCCTAAACCCAATTCCTTGGCGAAAAGAGCCTATTACTAATTATTGGCTTACTATCTCTAGTCTCCCCTAGTAATTAGTAATGCATTAAAAACAGAAGCAAAATACAATTGATTGTCCTACCCCTATCTCTAGGCGGTATTTGCTTAATCAAGGAATTTCCTATCAGTTCATGACATCATCGTACGTTCCCGTATCGACAAAGACAAATATCATTTACCGAATGAGTTAAACGATAAAAGCATTAAGTATAGATAAGAAACCCAACAATTGATAATATAAGTGATGGGTGTCGCAACCCATGCAAAATTGAATGTGCATAAAAGAATGCAGTATAACTAGGAAGTGGCTCCTAGGTCTTCTCTTAAGGACCAACTGCGGTTTGAGACTTAGGTCAGAGACGAAGTGGGGGGGGGGGTTTGTGAAAGGTTGGTGAATGCGGATGAATTAAATTAAAACACAGATGCAAACAGAAATGGAAACAGAAATGTAAAACCGGAATGTGAAAATGGTTGGTCATTAACTCAATCATCATGTTTCCTATCACAGATTAACGACAAGTACACACTACTCTAATCCAAATCCGACACGAATCAGCCAACTAAGCGAAGGCTAACTCGGTTTTCAAAATTTCAAACTAAGCGAATGCAATGCACAAATCTAATCAGTCATGCACCATACAGTCTAATCAACTAAGCGAAGATTAAACACCGAGTAGGCAACTAAGCGTATACCTAATCGCAAGCACTTAACAGATTAAATATTGAGCAGAATCAGAGCAGCAGTATGGCAATTAAAGTGCAAGAATCTCATGGAAACAAAGTAATTTTATTAACGACCAACCAACTAACCTAAGCTAACATGACAATTAAATTATCACTATCCAACAGAACAGACAACGTAGTGAACGAAAACATTAAACCGAACAGTTCTAAAGCAAAGTGTGTAAACTAATTTAAATGCAACACTTAAAATTAAAAATGAAATGTTGATCATGTCCATCTAATTCATATCAATCCCGGGAATCACCAACTAAAATATACTAATAGTAAAGTAAAATGAACTAAATTTGCTGAATGTAATTTTAATTTTAATAATATTAAAATTAGTCTAAGTGCAAGGATAAAACAAATACTGTGCTGCATCTAAAAGGAATTGAAGCTCCGTATGCCTTCCATTGAGTCCGCGTGTGCGCCCTTTCTCTAAGAAAAGTTAACACATCTTTTTCTAATTGAATAAGGCATGTGCACCCTTGCTGGCCGAATGAAACAACCCCTCCAATTCTTCAAAAACAACGTGACCACATCTGCATTGCCGTGACATAACACCATTCCAACTTCAATCACCGAAAATCCATGTGCTTCTCCGTGTATTGTGTGCAATGATGATTCAGCTGCTTCTCATTCCATATCACGTTCAAGCAATATTTTAAAAGCAAAAGAATGAGCTGGGAGTTGGTGGCTGTGACCGTCCAGCACCTTTCGTTCAACCAAAGTCTAAAAGACTAAACATGGTTTCCCGAGAAGAGGCTATGACAACAACTACTTCAAATTAAAAGGAAAAAGTTTTCTAAAGAATTGAATCACCGCTTATGCTCTAATTAAATTGAATCAGCCGTAAATTGGATTTGGCACCCAAATTCCTCCAGGCCGTCACTTCACTCACCAAAACTCAATGCAAATTATAAATTCACCACGTATATTATAAAATAACTTTTGTTCAAGCATGAAGCTAAAGAAATAAAACAAGATTCTTCTGGAGTCTACATTGCAAAACCCGTTCAGCCCCCAAAAATCCAAAATGTGGTGTCGGCTAGGAGCACACACCTAAAAACGTTCCAGCAAAGTTTATATTTGAAAGTAGCGGCTGGTAGCTCTCATCCCTAGGGCCAAGTGTCCTTTTTTTAAGGATGGGTGGGGTCCACCAAAAAATAAAAACCCTAGGTGCCATGTGTTCTACAACTTTGGGCCTATCATGAAATTTGCCAACAATGGCCCAATGTGCACAAGTTTAATGAAAGCTTTCTAGACTACTAATTTACAATGTAATTAAAATTTGAAATGCCTAATTATAGAGTCTTTAATGGCCATGCCTCCATCCTAATGCTCCAAAAGATATCTCCAAAATTTCCCTGCAACTAAAAATGCAATTAATTTGCTCAGAAAATTCAAATTAATTAAAATTAAAATTTTCGGTCAAATTAAGCATAATTAGGAAAAACGGGAAAATACCGGACAATTAAGCACAATTCCCTNATTAATTTTAGCACAATAAACTAAGTGAAATCAATAAAATATCGAATCATCAATAAGCATATGCAAGCATATAAATAAAATAAGAATTTTGATATAAGAGAGTTTCAAAAGATTAAATTGTTCCCCAACAACAAAGGGTTTAGTTCACCATAGACATGGTGAACTAACTGAAATTCAATGTAAGAATGGAAGAATAAACCCTAAATTTGGTAGATTGGAGCCTAAGCATCCAAGGAAGCGCCTCCAAGGAGTGTAAAACTACTCTGGACATCTCTGCCTGCCAAAAGATTACTTTGAGAATCGCACTGGGGCTATTTATAGCGCAAAAAAGTAACAGAATTTAAGCCTAGGTCAATCTGATGGACGCTCAACGCCTAATTTGGCCGCTCAGCGGTTTGCCTCTAATCGCAAAACCGCTCAGCGGTCCAATACGCCGCTCAACGATGGCCCTCTAATCGCACAGGACGTTCAGCGGTGCCGCTCAAGCGAGAAGTAGTGGCTTCACCCACAAAACTGGTGCTCAACGCTAAAATTGGCTTTGAGCGGTGCAATTGACTCTTCTTTTCATCCTTTTAAACTTCCATCTTCAATTCTCATTAAAACCCTGCAAAACAATGCAAAAACAAGCATAATATCTCTAAAACCAACTTTTGACTCTCACATGACTCAACTAACTGTTTTACTTGATTCTAAGCTCATTCTAATCCATAAAGGGTGTGTCTTGATATCAAATTTAAGCATGAAAATAACGGTTTTTAGACCGTTATCGCAACCACAAACTTAGAATTTTGCTTGTCCTCAAGCAAACAAGACAAAACTTGGCTTTCCACTTTTTCATCAAATAGTTCAACATTTTCAAAACTTACTTTTCTCACAAAGAGAATTATTTAATTCAGATTTTCAGTGGAATCTTATCAAGATGCATGCTTTCAATTCAATTAAGTTCACATGATCACATATTTTCCAACAAATGTTTTGCTAATGAATGATCAATCAACTAAGCATAGATGTAAACGTGGGATTTATCAATTCTCTCCAAGCAAGTGTTTCACTCAATCACTCAAGTGTTTAAGAGGATACTCCAACTCTCTACTATTCGCATGTCACATTAAAAAATACTGCCCTTCATCTAATACAAGCAACATTCTTACATGCAAATGCCATCACAAGGACTTTTCCAAGGCTTATAATGAGGCTGGGCTAGTCAAGAAAAATTGGTTTTTTCGGAGCACAAAATCCTTGAGTTAAGAGAGATATTTTAACATTCAAAGTTCAAGCACAGACTCTCTTCTTAACCAATCTCCTCATTCCCAACTTTTTCCCTTCTCTTTTATTTTTACATTGAGCTCATTTTTCATGCTTTTTCTTTTCTTCTTTTCTTTTCTCATGCTTTTCTTTCATTCAATCACTTGAGCTTAATGCCTTTCTTTTGCATTTCAATTTTCCCCAACAACCCAAACTTGAACCTTTTTAATATATACAATTATTCTCAACCCAACTCAAGGTAACTAATTTCAAAGCAAGGGTTTTTATCCTGTTTAAGGCCAAGGTTCAAAAAGGGTATAACATATAATTTTAATCACTTTGGGCGAAAATTTGACCAAGTAAGGGATTCCAAAAATGGCCTTGATCATATGACATAGACATGCAATTCAATCAATTAACAAGACTCAAACAATATGATTCATGCTTCCATATGAACAACACATATATCAATGAATGTTCAAACAACACATTCATGCTTCACACATATGCTTTCTCACACATCATTCATACACCCTGCTTAGCATCATAATCACAATCATAATTCATCACACATCTGTTCACATAACTAGTGAACCATTCACCTGGATATCAACATGCAACACAACTCAATCATCATCGACATTCAATCATCATCAAATAAACTCATCATGCAACATCATCATATCAAACCATCATCAGAATCAGTGTACAAGCCAAGCATAGACACATAAAATAAAGTTCAACCTATTCTACAAATCCAAAGTCCAAAAGAAAAAGAAAAATCCCTGTCTAAATACTGGCATCCATCAGTAGATGCTCTATCAATCCATGTCCTCATCTGAGTCATCCTCATCACCAGCCTCTGCATCCTCAAAATCGTCCTCCTGGTCATCCTCATCTCCACCTGGTGCTCCAGACTTGCTCCTCTGTGCCTGCTCCTAAGGCCAAGCCATAGCACTATGGAACTCGTCCATAGTCCACCTATGCACCGGTGGCGTGTCGTACAACCCCACTATCATCTCTGTAGTAGCTATCTGCCCCCTGCTGATAACGGTTGAAAAACAGTTATTTTCATGCTTCATTTGAGACCAAATTACACCCTTTAAGGCTTAAAATGAGCTCAGAATCAAGCAAAACACGTAAGTTGAGTCAATTGAGAGTCAAAAGCTGTTTTTAGAGGTATTATGCTTGTTTTGCATTGTTTTGCAGCATTTTTGATGAAAGTGAAGAATGGGGTTGAAGATGAAGGTCTTAGACTCAAGGACAAGGAAGAAACATGAAGAAAAGAAGAGTCTAGGAACTGCCCAGCGCCAAAATCCAACGTTGGGCGGCCAAATGCGAGGAGAAGCCACTATCTCGCGCCCAGGCGGTGAAGCCAGGCAGTGGCGCGACTTGAGGGAAACCGCCGGGCGGTGAAACTAGGCGCTGGGCAGTTTTCAGATGGGCCTGGACCTGTTTTCTGTGATTTTTATGATCTTTTTGGGCTTGGTCTTGTTATCTGTTATTTTTATGCCCTATTTAAAGGCCAGAACGTCTTAGGGTTTGTATCTTTTGATGGCTTAGGCACAGAAACACACTTTTCACCCCTTTGGGGCCAGATTTGGAGATGGTGACAACTCTCCTTTTCTCCTTTTTATGGTTTCTATCTCTTTCATTCCATTCTTCACCTAGTTTCTCCATGACGATGGGGAACTAATCTTATTTGTTGCTGGGGAAAGATGTACCCTCTAAACTTTCTTATATTGAAATTCTTATTTATTTATATGTGATGGGTGTCGCAGCCCATACAAATTTTATTGCATATGAGAAATGCAGTATAGCTAGGAAATGACTCCTAGGTCGTCTCTCAAGGACCAACATGCGGTTCAGAAATAAGTCAAACACGAAGGGGGGGGGGGTTGTTGAAAAGTTTTTCTGCGAATGCAATTAGACTAAATTAAAACGTGCAAATAACACCTAACTAACAAGATTGAAACGGTCAGATACTAAAGCTAACATTACGACTAAATTATCACTACCAAAAATACTAGACAACATTAAAGTAAAAAAAAATATGCTAAACCCAACATTGCAACAAACAATTATCTAGCACAATTAAAATTTTTAAATGCAAAACTAATTTAAAGAAATGAAAAACAATTAAACGTATAATGTAAACAATCCTTAAGGGAAAAGCAAAATAAAATAAATATAAAAAAATTAAAGTTGCTTTTACCAAATTCACGTGACGTCCTTACTTTTAAAGTGAAAAAAATTGAAACCCATGTGGGTGGCAGCGTGGCAACTAAGTGTGTGGTGGCTGCAAGTAAATTTTTTTACTTCTCCCAACACCATTTTAACGAAAGCTGCAATAAAATGGGCGTGGCAGCAGCATGAATCAGCTCCCATGAAATGAAATGAATAAACCTTGCTCTTCAAAAATCAATTCATGTGCTTGTATCTGAAATTCAATCACCCCACACGGTATACCTATTCTACCTAATCATTTCTTCATTCACAAAGAAATAAAGGAATAAAAAACTTCCCAATGCTGCAACGTCCCATCATAAAAAAGTAAAGGAAGAAATGCAAGCTCAATGGTAATTAATCAAGTGCCTTCTTTCAATGAGAATTCCAAAAAAAAAGAAAGAAACGTTGCATAGAAATTAAATGTATTGTGGCAATGAAAGATCAATGTTTCTTCATTCAATAAAATCTAAAAAGCCAATCTCCAGTGAACATGCAAAATAAAAAGGAAAAGTGAATCTCATCAAATTCAACCCATGAAAAAATCATGACAAACTCCAGCAAGCAAAAAAAATGTTCCAGACCTCCCCAAAATATTCAAGTGAAAATTCCCCCAATTCCTAGAGTGGCGGCTGGTTGCTGCCAAATCCTGCACCATTTTTCAATTTGAAAACATAGAACAAAAATAAATTGCAACCCTTTCATTCAACCAAAGTCACCCAAGTATGAAGACATGCTCAAAGAGAAGTGTTGCTGCCTAAAAACGTTCCAGCCAAGTTCTCCTACAAAATACGTTGCAGCAGCCAAGAAAAAAAAAAGTGACGGCTGCAACTAGGTTATAATCCCTAGGGACAAGTGTCCTCCTAAAAATGGGTGGGGTCCACCCTAAAATAAAAGGGAACCCTAGGTCTAGTGTCCTACAATTTTGGGCCATCATAAAATTTGTCAACAATTGGCCCAATGTGCACAAGCTTATCTAAAAAGTTTAAACTATTAAAATTACAATACAACTAAAATTTAAAATGTCTAATTTGAGAGTCTTGAATTTATTTGGTGTCCTCCAAATGTCCCAAATTGTGTTTCCAAAATTTTCCTTGAAAATAATAATGCAAATAATTAGCTCAGAAAATTCAAATTAATTAAAATTAGAATTTCCGGTCAAATTAAGCATAATTAGGAAAAACGAGAAAATACCGGACAATTAAGCACAATTCCCTGATTAATTTTAGCACAATAAACTAAGTGAAATCAGTAAAATATCGACTCATCAATATGCTTGTCATATGCTTTGATTATCAATTGTTGGGTTTCTCATCTGCGCTTAATGCTTTTATTGTTTAACTCATTCAATAATTGTTGTTTGTCTTTATTGATACGGGAACGTACGGTACTGTCATGAATTGGTGTGAAATTCCTTGATTAAGAAATACCACCTAGGGATAGGGGGGTAGGGCGATCAATTGGTTTTGCTTCTGTTTATCATGCATTATTAATTACTAGGGGAGGCTAGGGATAGCAAGCCAGTAATTAGTAATAGGCTCTTGTCGCCGAGGGATCGGGTTAAGGGTAGACTAAGAAAGTTTGCATGACAATATGATAATAAAGCAAATTTAATAAGAAAAGTAGATACATGAGAGTGGTTGGGTGAAATCTGAATCCTAGCAACAAATCCATCTCATATTATCAACATCCTCCATCCACTTTTGTGTTTAACCTCAATTGATCAAATTGCATTCATGTTTATTTTTCCGTACTTTAAATTCAAAAAACCCCAAAATATTTTGTTCTTATAGTCTTGATTGGTTAAGCAAAAGCACAAC
>NW_014543114.1:494078-501185 GCF_000741045.1 Vigna radiata var. radiata | reverse complement strand
CACAACAGTTTAGTGCCTTGAGTCTCTTGGGAAAACGATACTTGGACTTACCATTTATTATTACTTGATACGATCTGGTACACTTGCCAGAATGTCAACACCTGCGGAGAGACTCCATCCTAGCCTCCATCATAAACATATACATGTCCCTCATCTGGAATGGCTCAGCGTTCTCTGCAGGTTCATCCTCCTACTGGGCTTTTGCTCTCCTAGGACGTCTCCTAGGAACTGCTGCTGCTGGCTCGTCGCCTCGACAGAACTGACGATAGTAGGAGGCATCTATAGCCCTCCTAGGCTTCTCATAAGGTGGAACAACAGTGTCCACCCCAGCCTGCTGGCACAAGTATGTAATCAGGGACGGATGTCCCAGCGGTGTCCTACTACTCACAGTGGTAGCGCAACTCTAAATCTCATTGGCGATGACCTCACCAACATTAACATCCATCTGCCTCAGCATGCAGTAGATGAAGATGATCCTATGCATCGTAATGTCGGAAACATGGGAGCACGACTATATGTTGGCATGAGTGAATGTCATCCAATACTTCGCCAGGGGAGTCAAGTCTGCCCTCTTGATGTTGACAAGCACTCCGTTAGGGTTCCTCTGAAAATGTCCCCCAGGGACACACATCACCCTCTCAATGTCCTCATAATCCCTGTACTCCCACGTATAGGCCGCATACTGGCACTGCTCTCCTGGCTACTCAGTGCCTAAGAAGCTGTTGATGGTATCTGGGTCATACCTGATGATTTGTCCCCTCACATAGGTCATAAACCTCCCCGCATCAACTCCTCCTCTAGTCAAGGCATTTGTATAAAATTCCTTTACCAGCTCGATGCTAGCTGGTGTAGGATAAGTAGCAAGTTTCTCCCAGCCTCGCCTCTCAATCTCCAATCCAAACTCAGGAGCCAAGTCTGGGATATAAATAGCCTTCCTCTTCATCAACAATCTTCTCTCCTGCACATTCACATAGTGTTCCTCATTCTTCCTGGAAAGGAACCTATGGGAATAGAACCTTCTTAGTCTCTCTGGCTCCTTCCTCTTGTGTCCGATGATCTTTACTCTCCTTGAGGATGACATTCCTGTACACAAAAAGTTCAATAAACACACAAAAATTCATCATTAGAGGTTAGTAAATCATCAATTAAATTCCACACCAAGCACAGTCCAACGTTGAGGGAAAAATAGGGCCCCTCAGCATCCCAACATCAAAGGAAACAATCACCCAAAATCTGACGCGCACCGCTCAGCGTCCAAACGGATCGCTCAGCGATGGCGACGGGTGTTTTTCAAAAACCCTCTTTTAAGTGTCCTAATCTCCACTCTAACACCAATTTTACAGTTCTAGACGAAATTCATGCAATTCAATCGGTTCAAACAGTTTCTATTTCATCAAATAATGCATAGAAATCAAAAGCCCTGATTTATCATGTTCCTACACATGTTCTTCAACAAATTTCAATTAGAAACCCTAGGAATGAAATTTCACAACTTACTTGAGTGGGGATCTTAAATGCTTGCAAGACTTCTTCCTAATTGATGATGTATGTCTCTCCAATGCACAACCCTCACCAAAATCCCCAATGTAATGTTTGAAAAATGAGAATTTTGTGAGTGGGTGATGGGAAAAGTGGGGAAAACCCTTTGGAAAGCTCTTGAAAGTGAAAGAGAAGTGTTAGGGCTTGGGTGAACTGCAAAGAAGAGATTTCAAAGTGCAGAAAACCCCAAAACGCTAAGCTTTTAAAAGCCCGAGCTAAGTTTGCGCCGCCACCGCTCAACGGTCAAATGGACCGCTCAACGGTGGACGTTAAAAATCCTTTTCCTCTTCTTTACTTGCCTTCATGTTTTTTAGCCCTGTAGAACAGAGTTTAAAAACAAGAAAATAATCAACTGGGTTGCCTCCCAGGTAGCGCTTGTTTAACGTCACGAGCCTGACCCAAACCTGTCTAGCACTCCTCAGTAAGTGCCTCCCAACACCTTTCAGTAGGTGTACTTACCTGTATCCTTCAGTAGATACATAAAATTTAGCATCCCTCAGTAGATGCTACCCAAAAATTGTTTAAAAATCCAAATAATTACATGTCCAAAATAAAATAAACCTAAAACTAAAAAAATGTTTTACAACAATTGGGATTCGTTCAGATACATCATGTTTTCTCATCCCGGTTGGGGTCTTCATCAACCCAACTCATCAGTTGCCTTCTGTCCACTCTTCTGATTGCTTTGGAGTATGGTCTTCTAATCTCTACTACTCCACCTTCTTTAAGCTTGTTCACAATCCACTTTTTATTCTTGAATCTTACTTGTGAACCACGTGGAAGTGATGTGTCCTTTGAGTGGAGTGTTCCTCCTTTATCAACCTCTTCTTCTTTAGGTACCTGCAAAACATTACAACTGTCAATATCAGTACATGTTGTGCTTTCTCCAGATGTAGCAGCTCTTCTGGACTTTTTGTGTTTGGCTCTCTTCTTTATTCTCACATTATTCTCTTTAGAGCCATTATACAACAACACATTTTCTTTTATCTCTCATCATGATTCTCCCGCCATAGACACTAATAAGCATCTTTGAAGTTGCCATGAAAGGTCTTCCCAGAATCAATGGAATCCTTTCATCACTTTCCATGCCCATGACTATAAAGTCCACCAAAAACTCTAACTGCTCAACTCGCACAATCACATTTTCCACCATACCAAGTGACTCTTTAGTAGAACCATCCGCCACCGTCACAGTAAGATTAGACGATCTTAATACTAGCCCTCCAATTTTCTTCAAGAAACGCTTAGGCATCATATTAATGCTAGATCTAGAATCTATTATAGCTCCTCCTACATCAACGTCATTCACCTCACATGAAAGATTTAAACACCCTCGATCCTTTATCTTAGGCGGATGATTTTTCTTTTGAGGTTGAATAACAGGTTCTTGTTCTTCTTCATCAAGATCTATCACATCTCCAAGATAGTATTTTATTCTCTTAGGGTACACAGGAATCTGCTTAATTACTGAAGGCACCACGATCACTTGGTTAAAAATTTCTCTAAATTGCCCATTGTGACTCTCTCCTATTTCCTCTTCCTCTTCACCCTCACTACTGTCTAGCTCAATAATTTCTCTTTTGTCTTCTTCCTCTTCACTACTTTCTACTTCAACAACTTCCCTTTCTGCTTTCCTTTTGGTTCTAGTGACAACAACTTTGCATTCCTCTTTAGGGTTAACATCAATATTAGCCCTAAATTGGTTTTTCTCAGTGGTTTCTACCCTCTTTGACAGTTGACCAATTTGCACCTCCAAGGATCTGAAACTAGCTTGGTCACTTGCATGTTGAGACTCATAAACCTTCAAAAATTTGTCAAATCTATCATTTAAGTCTCTGATAGTCTCTGTCAAATGGTTTACCTGCTGCCATATGGGTGATGGTTGCTGCTATCTGTTGTTAAGGAAGCCTCCTGATTGTTCAGATGGGTTATTTTGAGTTTACCCAATACTAGGATGGTTTGTCCAACCTTGGCTAGTGTTGCCTTGGTTGAAATTTCCCTGCCTCTATTGGAACTGGTTACCCATATAATTTGCCTCCTGATGCATATCTTCCGGTATAGCACATTGACCATTAATATGGTCACCACCACAGAAATCACACAGTTGTTGAGCTTGGGAGACATTCCTAATCTCCTTTCGAAGTTGAGACAAAATCTTTGTTAAATTATCCAGCTTTTGAGTAAGAAGATGATTTTGAGCTAGCATAACATCATCAGCAGGCAAATGCACAACTCCGCTCTTTTGCACTGGTGCGCCCCTCTCACTTAATGTCTCCTGTTCATTCGCCGCCATACTCTCGATAAGATCATAGGCCTCATCCTCAGTCTTTTTCTTTAAGTCACCTCCAGCTGAGGCATCAAGCATCACCTTTGACTGTGTATTTATCCCTCCAAGGTATGCAAGAACTAGAGTGGTCTTGTCAAAACCATGGACTGCGTCTTCCTCAATAGGCCTTTAAATCTTTCCCATGTTTGTCCGAGAGTTTCCTCCATGCCCTGTTTAAATGACGAGATTTCCAACCTTCCTTGGGTGACTTTCGACTGTGGAAAATATTTGTTCACAAATTTGGATGCCACAGTCTCCAACGTAGTAAATGTTCCCTCAGGAAAGGAGTTTAACCATGTCTTAGCATTGCCCCCAATGAGAAGGGAAACAAACTAAGCTTTACTCGTTCATCCGACACTACAGTCATCTTTACAGTATTGCAGATTTCACTGAATGTTGTCAAATGATAATAAGGTTTCTCATTTGACAAACCATGAAATTGGTTGCCCCGTACAAGATGAATTAACGCAGGGTTCATCACCATGTTGGTTGTATTATCTCTTGGCATGAACTGATAGGGAATTCCTTGATTAAGCAATACCACCTAGGGATAGAGGTAGGACGATCAATTGTATTTTGCTTCTGTGATACATGCATTTCTAATTACTAGGGGAGACTAGGGATAGTAAGCCAGTAATTAGTAGTAGGCTCTTCTCGCCGAGGGATCGGGTTTAGGGTAAACTAAGAAAGTTTGCATGACAATTAGATAATAAAGCGAATTTAATAAGAAGAGTGGATAAAAGAGAGTGGATAAGATGAAATTGTAAACCTCAACAACTCCATTCATCCATATCTTTTTCTTGCCAACTGAATCAATTGCATTTGCATATTATTTTTTGTTTTGCATTCACCCACAAGATTTATATCTTTTCAAGTCTTATATGATTAATTTACATGAAAGTTAAGGCCTAAGAGTCCTTTGGGAAAACGATACTCGGACTTACCCGTTTTATATTACTTGATAACGATCTGGTACACTTGCTAGGGACTTAACACCTGCTCCTTCAAATATAGTAGTGGTAAAAGTGTTCTATACAAATGCTAAGCCACTGGGAGATTCTCACTTTATGGAGTACATGAGCTATGTGTGTGGAAAGGTCATCAGGTATGATCTTGAGACAATTAACAGGTTTCTAAACATAGAATGGACAAGTGTGCAGTGCCAATATGCTTTGAATTTGGAGGAGGGCACTGATTTTAATGACATAGAGAGTGTACTTTGTGTGCCTGGAGGGCATTTTCACAAGAATCAGAGTGGTGTTGCTATTCACATAAAAAGGGCTAACCTGATACCACTAGCGCAGTATTGGATGGCATTCACTCATGCCAATGTGACCCCATGCTCACATGTTTCTGACATTACTGTTAACAGGGCCATGTTTATTTACTGTGTGCTCAGAAGAATGAATATTAACATTGGCCGAGTGATTTCAAACGAGATTAAGAGTTATGCAGCTACTTTGAGCAACAAAGCACCTCTAGGACGTCCATCTTTGATCACGCACCTGTGCTAGCAAGCTGGGGTGAACACTTCTACTCCACCATTTGAGCGACCCAGGAAGGCCATAGATGAGGCCTATTATAGACAGTATTGTGGAGGAGTTGAGGCAGCCCAGCCAGTGCCTCAAAGATGCCCTAGGAGAAGAGTTCCACCACCACAGGCTTAGGGACTGGCACATGAGGTAGAGCCTTTTCAGAAGAGGGATATGTACATGTCTCTTATGGAGTCCAGATTAAAGTCCATTCACTAAGGACAGGTGGCTACTGCTCTTAAGGGTCTGGCAAGTGTACCGAATCGTATAAAGTAATAATAAGTGGTAAGACCAAGTATCGTTTCCCTAGAGACTCATAGGCCTAGACCTTCGTGTGATTTGTTGATTATTTAAGACTTGAATAACAAAAATTAGGGTTTGTAATGCAAAAAACGAAAGCTAAATATGCATGCAAAGGTTTTGATCAATTGACCAAAAGATAACGCAAGTGAATGATGTTTGAATGAATTATGTTGTTGGGGTTTATGATTCATCCTATCTACTCTCATATATCTAAGAATTCTACTCCTTCATTAATGTTAATGCCACTTTCTAATTTACCCTAATCCCAATGTCTTGGTGAAAAGATACTACTCCTAATTACAATTTTAAAATGTCTTATCTTGCTAGCAATTGATCATGCATTACATAATTCGCACAAAAGCTTAAAGGCAATCGGTCCTCCTATTCCTATGTCTAGGTAATATGCTACCGAAAGAGTTTCCCCATGTCTAGATCTATCTATATGTGTGCATAAAGATAAAATCAAAGATCATTCTATTCAATGAGTTAAACAAAGCATGCATAGAGAATAGGGGAAAAGCCCTAACAATTAATGAATAAAAGCATATGAGTGAAGCAACAATTCAATATATGAGAGTTTCAAAGGATTACATCAATTCCCGAACAACAATGGAGGTTTAGTTCACCATAATCATGGTGAAACTAGATGAAAATAATGGAAAGAATGAAAAGACAAGCCCTAGATTTGATAGATTGGAGCTCCCGTATCCAAAATTCGCCTTTGAGGGGCGAAGAGAGTGTTTCTGCGCCTCTTTCTGTCAAAAGATACCCCTTCTGGGTAGTGCAATTCTATTTATAACTAAGAAAAATAACTAAAAAATCGGCCCAGGCCCAAAAGTCCACCGCCCAACACTAGGCCACGGCTCAACGGTGGGTATGATGGGTGTCGCGGCCCATACAAATTTGATTGCAATTTAGAAATGCAGTATAATGCTAGGGAATGACCCCTAGGTCGTCTCTCAAGGACCAACTGCGGTTTAGAGTCAAGTCTAACACGGAAAAGGGGGGGGTTTGAAAAGTGTTTTTGTGAATACGAATAACTAAATTAAAATGAATGGACATTAAACTCAACTGTGTAAGCTAGAAAACATCAAAGTAAAATAAAATGCTAAATCCAACATTTCAACACACAATTATCTAAACACAATTAAAACTATTAAAATGCAACACTAAATTAGAGGCATCAAAAGCAACTAATCCTACTATGCAAATTAATGCAAACCAAAGGGATAATTAAACATGCTTTTTCATCCATCAATTATGTGACCAATATTCATCTACCAAATGAAATTAAAAGTGCAATTAGCTTGAGAAAACCCCCTTGGGCCGTGAGCTCCTAGTCCACCAAGGCCCAACTTCAATTCTTGACTTTCTTCCTTAAATGAACCATGCAAGATGTGTTGACTC
>NW_014543114.1:488945-493772 GCF_000741045.1 Vigna radiata var. radiata | reverse complement strand
TTCAAGATGCCACATGTGCAAAGTCAAAGCAAAGGAAAACAATCACAATAACCTCCCATCTCCAAAGCCACTCACGGCAATTTCAAGTGATAGCAAGACAAAACCAAAATGGAAATATTCCTTCCTATGGAAAATGTCCCCTTCGTGTGCATGGCCAAATGAGATAAAGAATTAAATGAAGCATTCTCTCTCCTTGCACAACCCTTTTCGGTTTTTCTTCAACAAGCAAACATTCAAATTATTCCTTCCCTTCTCCATACCGAGAACACACACTAAGAAACCCAAGTTTCAAATNCAAATTAACACAAGCATACAAAACCAAGTTCTACCTTCATAAATCCAACTTCACCACTCACTTTTCTTCAACCTTTTGACCAAAACAAAACCAAACCTCTAGCTTCCCTTGCATTACCGTCCANCCACCATCATCAATCACAAAGTCCAGCTCAAAATTTGTTTCCCAACATCAAAAACAAAATGCTAGAAGAAAATGGCTCAAGAATACAATACCCATGCACCAACTTAAGCCTTTTTCACTACCAAACTTGACAACAACTCCATTTTCATCCTCCAATCCAAGAAACTCAAAGTAAAAACGAGATTACTGTAGCATAATGATGATAAAACCGAAATGGACAATGGGTCTCCCTTCCACCAAAGAAACCACCATGAAAAAGCAAAGAAGAAGCTTCAAACTCAAGCATTCAACCTTCAAAACGAAAATCTAAAGAGAGAAATGGTAGAGCCTCATTCCATCAAGCAAGAACAAACATTGTTGCAAACAATAGAAGAAGAAAAACGTGATCTTAGTCCATTAAAGCTCAAAAACGAAAATGGCACACCAAAGCTCCAAAGAGAGAGTTCATTCATGCAAAGCCAAAGCAAAAGTGTAGAATGAGTGAGTTGTGTGTGGTCTCGGAAATTGCCCTAGGAAATACCGTCCCCTTCTCAAAATAGGTGGGGTCCACCTCCTAAAAACCTAGGGTTTTGGTGCCAAGTGTCCCACACATTGGGCTTCTACAAAATTTTCGACAAAAGGGCCCAAATGCACTTAATCTAATTAAGGTCTCTAAAAAAACGAAATTACAACTTTATAAAAATGGAAATGGCTAAATGTTGAGTCTTGAATGATCATGCCACCATCCCTAATGCTCCAAATGATGTTTTCCAAAATTTCCCTACAACCAAAATACACTTAATCAGCTTAGAAAACCCAAATTAGCGCAATTACGAATTTCCGACCAAATTAAGCAGAATTCAGAAACGGGGAAATAACAGAAAATTTAACACAATTCCCTGGTTTATTTAAGTGCAATAAACTAAGTATAGTTCAAGAAATAACCACTCATCAAAATAGACCACACTTAGTCTTTTGCACTCCTGGGCAAAACCAAGACGAAAACTAGGGAACTACTCAAACATCAGGGAGGTGACACAAACTCGACAGATAGACAACAAAGACTCACAAAACAGAAACAGAGCTGCACAATTCTCACAAAATCTGGATAGTGAAAGGAAGTGGACAGTATCCAACACAAAAGCAATGAAAGGAGATACTCACAGAATCATCCAAACAATTCAGTTCATGGAAAACAGTCAATCAGTTCAAGAGATGAATCAAGAGCAACAGAGCCTCACAGATGCCCACGATCAGTGTCACTCTCAAGTGTTTAAGGTAAATCAATGTCACTCAATTCACTCAAGAAATCACACACAGATAGACTTGGCAAGCCTCTAATATCAACACTCAAACACATATGCATGTTCAAATCAAAAGGTCTTTTCATGTTTGTAATGGGGCCAAGGACAAGGGAGGATACATTGGATAAGAAGCTATAAACCAAAAGGAAAAGAGGAGCAATGGGGAACAAGTGTAAACACCTTCAAACACATCCATAACCTCTAATTCCATCCGCTTCTTGACTCCATTATTCACAATTTTTTTTTTTGTATTTTTTTCCTTTTTTTTTTCTCTTTTCTCTTTTCTTTTTCTATTCAACATACAATTCAAAAGACAAGATACATAATATTTACAATGCAACTGCAAGAAGAGGACTCACTAGCCAATTCATCTGCAACTCCTAAGAGACCACACTTATTCCCAAAACAATTCCAAAGCTCCAAAATTCCCTAAGGTTCAGGTAATCATGGTTTTTCACTTAGGCTATTGTATGAGCTTCAAAACAAAGAAATGGGGGAAGTATAGGCTCAAGGGGGCTAACAAAGAGATCATAACAGGGTAGGCTATCTGGCTGGAGAGGCTCAATCAACAAAATACCTTTATCATTTTCAAACATGCTCATGAATCAAGAATTATCAACAGAGTCAAGCCAAGGCAAATGTGCAAGCAATCTAGAGACATATCACACACAAGAAAGAGCATCAAATGGCTCAAATCTCACACAGGTTATCGGTCACAGTTAATCCAACTCTCAAACATCATGATTATCTTCCAAGCAAAGAAGAGCAAGGAGTCCAACAAAATAGAGTATCAATGCAGTGAAGGGAAACTAGCAACCTAATCACAGTCCAGAATTCACAAAAAGCATGCAAAACTGTACACAAGACTCAACAAAATTCACTAGAAAATGAAATCTAAACAAAGAACAGCCTCCCCTAATAGACCACACTTAAACGACACAATGTCCTCAGTGTGTCACAATCAACAGATCAACAATCAGAACAATCATCAAATACAGACAAAGTGCAATAAAAGTGAGGAGGGAAGGAGAAAAGAAACTCCTTAAGTCAGATGGGGGGGTAGGTGGGGTGGACCAAAGACGTCTCCTCCACCACTGCATCCAACAAAGAAGGATTGCTGAGGAAAGACTTCAGTCTATGCCCGTTCACCTTGAAGCTTGTAGCTGTAGATGGATCCTGGATCTCTACTGCACCATAAGGATAAACATTAGTCACAACAAAAGGTCCAGTCCATTTTGATCTCAACTTACCACCCATGAGGCCGAGCCTAGAGTTATACAACAAAACCTGCTGGCCAACCTCGAAGTCCTTTCTAACAATGGAACTATCATGGAACCTCTTAGTCCTTTCTTTGTAGAACTTCGAATTCTCATAGGCCTCCAAGCGGATCTCATCCAATTCATTCAGTTGCAACTTCCTTTCCTCTCCAGCTTGGTCAATGGAGAAGTTGCAAGTCTTCACAGCCCAATATGCCCGATGCTCAATCTCAACTGGTAAATGACATGCCTTTCCAAAGACAACCCGATAGGGAGACGTCCCAATGGGTGCTTTCTAGGCAGTCCTGTGAGCCCAAAGAGCATCGTCCAACCTATTGCTCCAATCCTTTCTGTTGGGCTGGACAATCTTCTCCAAAATCCTCTTAATCTCCCTGTTGGAGATCTCAGCCTGCCCATTCGTCTGGGGATGGTAAGGTGTAGAAACTCTTGCGTTACCCCATATTTCTTGAGCAAGGCTTGCATGGATCTGTTGCAAAAATGAGTTCCCTGATCGCCAACAATCGCTCTAGGCACTCCAAACCTGCAAAAGAGGTGAGATCTAACAAAATCTACAACAACCCGAGCATCATTAGTCCTGGTTGCTCTAGCTTCCACCCATTTTGAAACATAATCCACAACAAGGAGAATATAAGAGAAACCAAAGGAAACAGGAAAAGGACCCATGAAATCTATACCCCAGACATCAAACACCTCACAGAACAGCATAGGTTGTTGAGGCATCTCTTGTCTCTGTGAAATAGGTCCTCCTTCTCTCTGACATGGCTCACATGTGCTACAAATCCTCTCCGCATCTTTGAAGATGGAAGGCCAATAGAAACCACAGTCAAGCACCCTGCGAGGTGTTCTCGGTATCCCCAGATGACCACCAGGTGAGGAGGCATGACAAAACTGTAGGACCGAGTCAATCTCATGGTCCGGAATGCATCTCTGGTAACCTGGTCACTGCACAACTACCACAGATATGGGTCATCCCAAACATAATACTTAGCATCACTCATAATTTTAGCAATCTGAGCACGTGATGCTAAGGGAGGAAAAACAGAAGCAACCAAATAATTCACAATGTGTGCAAACCAAGGAGTAGAGTGAGAAGAAGAAATCATTAACAAACTCTCATCAGGAAATTCATCCTGGATGGGCAAAACATGAGCCTGATCTTCAGCTCTCTCAATCCTACTGAGGTGGTCTGCAACCAAGTTCTGTGCTCCACTCCGGTCTTTAATCTGCAAGTCAAACTCCTGGAGTAGTAGCATCCACCTAATCAATCTAGGCTTTGACTCAGCCTTTTTCAACAGAAACTTCAGAGCTGCATGGTCAGTATACACAATAATAGGGGATCCAAGCAAATACGACCTAAATTTATCAAGGGCAAAAACAATTGCCAACAACTCTTTCTCAGTCGTGGTGTAGTTTGCTTGGGCAACATCCAAAGTGCAGGAAGCATAGTAGATCACTCTAGGGAGCTTGTCAATCTTCTGTGTTAGGACAACCCCCAATGAATAGTTAGACGCGTCACACATGAGCTCAAATGGGGCTGTCCAATCCTGTGCCTGAATGATCTGGGTGGTGGTCAAAGCTTCCTTCAGGAAATCAAACGCCTGTTTGCATCTGTCATCAAACTCAAAATCGATGTCCTTCTGCAGTAGTCTAGACAAGGGAAGCGCCTTCTTACTGAAATCCTTAATGAAGCGCCTGTAGAAACCTGCATGTCCTAGAAAAGATCTAACCTCTCGCACGCAAGAGGGGTAAGGCAACTGCGAAATCACAGATATCTTAGCAGGATCTACCTCTATTCCCTTTTCAGAAATAATATGCCCTAGAACCAGACCCTGTTCAACTATGAAGTGAC
>NW_014543114.1:484213-486760 GCF_000741045.1 Vigna radiata var. radiata | reverse complement strand
GGCTCTGGAGGCACAACAGTCTGCTTCCCTGATCTGAGGGTAATGGCACTCACGTTCCTAGGATTCTGCACAGTCTGGGAGGGTAACTTATCAGAATTTTGAGACTGCGCCTAGTTCATATGAGTAACCATCTGACCCATCTGGTTAGTGAGACTTTGTATAGAAGCTCTAGTCTCCTGCTGAAATTGCATGTTATCTTTCTGAAACTGCAGGTTTTGCATAGTCATCTGTCTCACTAACTCTTCCAATGAAGGCTCAGAAGAAGTGGAAGGTTGGGTAGCTGGTTGGGCAGATGCCTCTTGCTGCTGCTGTTGCTGCCTCTGGTGTTGTTGCATAGGTGGAGGCACATATCTGTTAGGTGCTCCGGCATTCTGGAAAGGTAACGACTGCTGCTGCTGCTGTGGCGCATTGTTCCACCTAAGATTGGGGTGATTCCTCCACCCTGGGTTGTACCTGTTGCTGGACAAGTCATAATTCTACTGTTGTGGCTGCCTGTTGTTGTAGATGTTAGTAGCAAAGCTTGAGGCGCATCAGAGGCAGCTGATGGTTGCAAAGTAGGACAAGCATCTGTGTAGTGGTCACGAGAAGTACACACAGCACATAGTCGTGTAACAGATGTGGATGAAGCTGTAGGTTTCTGGCTGGTTGCCAACTCTGTCACTAACTTCGCAAGAGATTCAATCTTGTTTTCCAACTTGCTTTCAATAGCAGATAAAGACTGGGCAACAACATCATGTACGCCCCTCACCACAATGGCATCATTCTTGGCGCTAAACTGCTGGGAGTTGGAAGCCATCTTCTCAATCAATTGCCTGGCCTCAGCAGGTGCGGTGTCTTCAAGAGCTCCACCACTGGCAACATCAAGCATACCCCTATCCATGTTGTTCAAACCCTCATAGAAATACTGGATAAGGAGTTGTTCAGGTATCTGATGGTGGGGACAGCTTGCACAAAGTGTCTTGAATCTCTCCCAATACTCATATAAGCTTTCGCCACCAAGCTGCCTAATCCCAGTGATGTCTTTCCTGATAACTGTGGTCCGGGATGCTGGGAAAAATTTCTCCAAGAACAACCTCTTCAGATCATCCCAGCTAGTAACGAATCTAGGCGCCAAAGCGTACAACCAATCCTTAGTAACACCTTCCAGTGAATGAGGGAATGCCTTCAAGAAGATGTGCTTTTCAGGAACATCATGAGGTTTCATCGTGGAACAGACAATGTGGAATTCCTTCAAATGCTTATGTGGACTCTCACCTGCAAGGCCATGAAACTTGGGCAACAAATGGATCAGTCTAGTCTTGAGAACAAATGGAACGTCCTCATCAGGGTATTGGATGCACAAGCTTTCAATATCGAAATCAGGTGCAACCATCTCCATAAAAGTCCTCTCACAAGGTGGAGGTTGTGCCATATTGTTCTCAGTGTGAAAAACATCAGAATCAGAATCAAGTGCAGAAGCAACAGATGCAACGGATGCAATATGCACAGAATACTCAGCAGTTGGATGCACAGTATCTAATGGAACAAACTCAAAAACAGACTCTAAAGACAAATTCCTAGAATGCCTAACTAACCTATGAAACGTCCTATCAATTTCAAGGTCAAAAGGTGGTATGAATCCAGGATTTCCTCTAGTCATGCACTAAATCACAACACCCTCTAATCATGAAACAATAGCACAAAAATCTCAAAAGATAACGCTTGTGAATGATGTATGAATGAATTATGTTGTTGGGGTTTATGATTCATCCTATCTACTCTCATATATCTAAGAATTCTACTCCTTCATTAATGTTAATGCCACTTTCTAATTTACCCTAATCCCAATGTCTTGGTGAAAAGATACTACTCCTAATTACTATTTTAAAATGTCTTGTCTTGCTAGCAATTGATCATGCATTACATAATTCGCACAAAAGCTTAAAGGCAATCGGTCCTCCTATTCCTATGTCTAGGTAATATGCTACCGAAAGAGTTTCCCCATGTCTAGATCTATCTATATGTGTGCATAAAGATAAAATCAAATATCACTCTATTGAATGAGTTAAACAAAGCATGCATAGAGAAAAGGGGAAAAGCCCTAATAATTAATGAATAAAAGCATATGAGTGAAGCAACAATTCAATATATGAGAGTTTAAAAGGATTACATCAATTCCCGAACAACAATGGAGGTTTAGTTCACCATAATCATGGTGAAACTAGATGAAAATAATGGAAAGAATGAAAAGATAAGCCCTAGATTTGATAGATTGGAGCTCCCGTATCCAAAATTTGCCTTTGAGGGGTGAAGACTGTTTCTGCGCCTCTTTCTGTCAAAAGATACCCCTTCTGGGTAGTGCAATTCTATTTATAACTCAGAAAACTAACAAAAAAATCAGCCCAGGCCCAAAAGTCCACCGCCCAACACTAGGCCACGGCTCAACGGTGGGTATGATGGGTGTCGCGGCCCATACAAATTTGATTGCAATTTAGAAATGCAGTATAATGCTAGGGAATGACCCCTAGGTCGTCTCTCAAGGACCAACTGCGGTTCAGAGTCAAGTCT
>NW_014543114.1:414439-482658 GCF_000741045.1 Vigna radiata var. radiata | reverse complement strand
CATTAAAGCTCAAAAACGAAAATGGCACACCAAAGCTCCAAAGAGAGAGTTCATACATGCAAAGCCAAAGCAAAAGTGTAGAATGAGTGAGTTGTGTGTGGTCTCGGCAATTGCCCTAGGAAATACCGTCCCCTTCTCAAAATAGGTGGGGTCCAGCTCCTAGGGTTTTGGTGCCAAGTGTCCCACACATTGGGCTTCTACAAAATTTGCCACAAAACGGCCCAAATGCACTTAATCTAATTAAGGTCTCTAAAGAAAACGAAATTACAACTTTATAAAAATGGAAATGGCTAAATGTTGTGATCATGCCACCATCCCTAATGCTCCAAATGATGTTTCCCAAAATTTCCCTGCAACCAAAATACACTTAATCAGCTCAGAAAACCCAAATTAGCGCAATTACGAATTTCCGACCAAATTAAGCAGAATTCAGAAAACGGGGAAATAACAGACAATTTAACACAATTCCCTAGTTTATTTAAGTGCAATAAACTAAGTATAGTTCAAGAAATAACCACTCATCAGGGTACGACACTCAAAATAGCGCCTAGCGGTGTCGCCTAGGCGAAAAACAATGGAAAACTGGAAAAATTGGCGCTTAGCGCCACCGCTCAGTGTTGGGTCACCGCCCAGCGCCACCTGCGGCACAAAACTGCACTTTGGTTGACTTTTCAGCATTCTCGTGACTGGTTGACTTTTCTGGTTGACTGGTTGACTGGTTTACTTTTTTGCATTCTGGTTGACTTTTCTGCACTACAACTCCTTGATACTTCAACCCTTCTTTCAAATCATTCAATAAACCTACAAAATCAAGGTAATTTAGTGATAAAATCATAAAGCATGTCCTCAACTCTCTTATTCACAAAACTAAGGCAAAATCATGAGTCCAAGCAAGTTTTTAAGTAAAAAATGATGCATTAAGTATCAAAATTAAGTATAAAAATAATGGTTTTTGAACCTTATCACAACTCCCAACTTAGAATTTTACTTGTCCTCAAGTAAACAAAATGTAACTCAACTTTCGAACAATCAATACAATGGATTAACACAGTTCAAATCTCTTTTTTCTAAGACAAGTAATCATTCTCAGCTCATCATAAAAATATCAGTCAAGATGTACAGATGATTACTTCAATTAAACTCAATATGGTGTTCATATAATCACAGTCTTTTCAACAAATGCTATTGTCATGAATGACCACTCAACTAAGCACAGATGAAATCATGTATAACTGGAACTACTCCTCACCAAGGAAAGTGTTTCACTCAAGCACACAGGTGTATATTGAGGTGACTCATTCTCTACTATCATAATGTCACACAAATTAACTTTGTCTTTCATTTAACCACAATCAATCATACTCACAAGCAAGTTATCATCACAAGGACTTTTCATGGCTTGTAACGTGGTTGGGCTAAGAAGAACATTGGTTTTTCTGGATCACAAAAACCTTGAGTTAAGAGAGTTATTCACATTTATAATTCAAGCACAAACTCTCTTTAATAACCAATCTCACTCATTCCCAACTTTCCCCTTTTTGCATTGAGCTTATCTTTTTCTTTCAATCTATCTTTTCTATCTTTTTCATTTTTTCATGTTTGCTCAACACATTAGCTCAATGCTTATCTTTTCTTTTTCAATTTTCCCAACAGCCCCAAACTTCAACCTTTATCAATACCACACAATAATTCTCAACTTAACTCAAGGTAAAGATTTTCAAAAAGGGTTTTCACATCCTGTTTAAGGCTTAGTTTCAAAAAGGGTAGAACACATTGTGCTCTTTTTAATTGGGACGAAAGTTTATGCATTGGCTAAGAAAGTGCTAATAAAAATGGTCTTGATCATATGACACAAGCAAGCAAGTGATTTAATCATAGAAACTTGGGCAAAGTCATTCATGCTTTCAAAGTAATGGCAGTCATTCAATCAAAAACTCTGGAGTTCAAAACCTCACATATACTAATTTCAAGTTCCAATACATAGATACACATCCTGCCCAGTATCACAATCACAATCATATCAACATGCATGTATTCACACATATTGTGAACCACCACCTGTATATAGCATCTCATATATTATCTCAACATCAATTAATATAAAAGCATCATCAAGCACACTCATCAAATCATCATCAACCTGTTGCATCAGATATAAGTTTTAAACCAAGTACATCAACACTTATTCTAAAACCAAAAGCAAATAAAGCATAAATTAAAAAGATAGGTTTAGAAAACTGGGTTGCCTCCCAGGTAGCGCTTGTTTAACGTCACGAGCCTGACCCAATAGTCCTCCAGCATCCTTCAGTAGATGCACATCTTTCTCATTAGCAGCCATCAGTAGATGTTAATCTTTCTCATCTTCATAAGCATTCATCAGTAAATGTTGTCAACGACACCCATCAATAGATGCCTAATCACATAACATCCCTCCGTAGATGCTTAATCATATTGCATCCTTTAGTAAATGTTATTATTCCTCATCTTTATCATAACAACATCCATCAGTAAATGTCGTTATTTGAGTCCTCCTAGCATCCATCAGTAGATGCTATCATCATTGCCATCAGAAGTACCATATGACCTAAAAAAAACTCCAACACACAAAGAAAAATCAAATCCAAACCACACAAATAATAAATTAAAAAGAAAAAATCAGAAACTGGGTTGCCTCCCAACAAGCACTCTTTTAACGTCATTAGCTTGACCCAATAAAGTTCAAACACCCATTAGTAAGTGTTGACATTCTCCTTGCTTGATATTCCTTTCTTTTTCTTATTTTTGCTGAATTTCTTCAAAAAGTTGATAAAACCAAACACCTGTTTCCATATCTCAATCATAGGAACTTTAATCTCCAATTTCTTGATGATCTCCCTAAAGCACTTAAATTTCTTTTCCTTCCTATGATATGTCCGATAAAGGTTCAAAAACCGTTATTTTCATGCTTAAATTTGACATTAAACACACCCTTTATGACTTAGAATTAGCTTGAAATCATGCAATTTGCTTAAGCTAGAGAATATGAGAGTTAAAGTTGGTTTTCTTGGTTTTATGCTTGGTTTTTCCATGATTTGGCAGGATTTATCAGGAATTGAATGAAGGAAGTTGAAGAAGGTAGGAGTTGGACTTAAGAGAAGGAGGAAATGTGAAGAAAAGAAGAGTCGCAGCTACCGCCGAGCGGTGAAACCACTGTCGGACGGTGTACTCTCCAGAGACTCTTTGTTAGACGCTCAAGCGGCACCGCTGAGGGGTGAATACAAGTGTCGACGTCGCCGCCAGGTGGTAAACCACCGCCGGGCGGTGGAACCTTCAGGGAACTCTCTGCCAAACGCTCAGGTGGCAGCCTTGAGGGGTGATGTCAAGTGTCGTACATACCGTCGGGCGGTGAACCCACCGTCGGGCGGTGAACCCACCGTCGGGCGGTGAACCCACCGTCGGGCAGTGGACTATTGGGCTTGGGCCAGTTTCTGCTTCGACTTAAGAACTTATAAATGGATTTGGACGACCCAGGAGGGGGATCTTTTGGTGAAAAGGATGCAAAATCACTTTCTTCACTCCTTGGAGGCGGATTTTGGATGCGGAAGCTCCAACTTATCAATTCTAGGGTTATCTTTTCATACTTTTCATTCTTTTCATCTAGTTTGACCATGATTATGGTGAACTAAACCCCATTGTTGTTGGAGGAAACAATGTAATCCTATTGAAACTTTCATGTATTGAAATTCTTACTTTAATTCATATGCTTTCCTTTATCAATTTTTAGAGTTTTTCCTCCATTATATTTGTATGCTTTGTTTAAGATATTAATCAATAACATGACTTTTGATTCTATCTATATGGACACATATAGTTAGGGCTAGACACGATGGAATTCTCTTGGTAGCAATATTACCTAGAAATAGGGATAAAAGGACCAATTGCCTTAAGCTTCTGTGTGAATTATGTAATGCATGATTAATTACTAGGGAGACTAGACATAGTAAACTAGTAAATAGGATTAGACTCTAATCACCAAGATATTGGAATTAGGGGAATTTAGAAAGTGACAGTAACATTGACAAAGAAGTAGAATTGAGTAGAATTTGTAAATATTTGAGAGTGGATTAGGATGAAATCATAAACCCCCAACAACACCATTCATCCATATAGTTCAACTGTCAATTGATCAATCTTTGCATGCATGTTTATTTTCCGTTTTGCATTTAAAACCCTAATTCTCGTTACATCAAGTCTTAAGAAATCAAGAATTCACGTGAACGTTTAGGCCTAAGAGTCCTTTGGGAAACGATACTCGGACTTACCATTTTATTATTACTTGATACGATTCAGTACACTTGTCGGAGTGTTAACAATGTCTTTGGATGAGGAAGGGGTTTTTCATATGATCTTTTCTTTTTTTCCTCTCATCCTCTTTTTCTTACTCTTTTTCTCCTTCAATTTTCTCTTTTTCTTTTCTCTTGCTTTCTTCTTTACTTTCACACATTTTCTCTTTTTTTCTTTTCTCTCAACCACTTCTTTTTCCTTTTCTTCATCTTTATCTTCTTCACTCAACCTTTCTGTTTCTTCTTCCTCTATCTTATCCTCATCTCTCTCTATCTTTTCGTCCTTTATCTTCTCCTCATCTCTTTCTATCTTTTTCTCATCAACAAACTTATCACTTTCAATGGTAGTGGCCTGACATTCCTGCTTAGGGTTAACTTCAGTATTAGAATAAAAAAACAAAGATAAAAAAATCAAGTCAAAGTTAATCAATAATCACACTACTAGAATAGTTAAACCACAAGTCCCCGGCAACGACCCCAAAAACTTGTTAAGGGTCCGACAAGTGTATCGAATCGTATCAAGTAATAATAAGTGGTAAGACCAAGTATCGTTTCCCTAGAGACTCATAGGCCTAGACTTTGTTGATTATTTAAGACTAGAAAAAACGAAAATTAAATATGCATGCAAAGGTTTTGATCAATTGACCAAAAGATAACACAGGTGAATGATGTATGAATGAATTATGTTGTTGGGGTTTATGATTTCATTCTATCTACTCTCATATATCAAAGAATTCTACTCCTTCATTAATGTTAATGCCACTTTCTAATTTATCCTAATCCCAATGTCTTGGTGAAAAGAGACTACTCCCTATTACTAGTTTACAATGTCTTGTCTCCCTAGTAATTGATCATGCATTACATAATTCACACAAAATCTTAAAGGCAATCGGTCCTCCTATTCCTATGTCTAGGTAATATTGCTCCCAGAGAGTTCCCCTATGTCTAGATCTATCTATATGTGTCCATAAAGATAAAATCAAAGATCATGCTATTGAATGAGTTAAACAAAGCATGCATGGAGAAAAGGGGAAAAACCCAAACAATTAATGAATAAAGCAACAATTCAATATATGAAAGTTTCAAAGGGTTACATCAATTCCCCAACAACAATGGAGGTTTAGTTCACCATAATCATGGTGAAACTAGATGAAAATAATGGAAAGAATGAAAATTAAACCCTAAATTTGATAGATTGGAGCTCCCACATCCAAAATCCGCTTCTGAGGGGTGAAAAGAGTGTTTTTACGCCTCTTTCTGTCAAAAGATACCCCTTCTAGGTCATGCAATTCTATTTATAACTCAGAAAAATAACAGAAAAATTGGCCCAGGCCTAAAAGTCCACTACCCAGTGCTGGGCCACCGCTCAGCGGTGGGTGTGACGTCCGGGCACTGAGAGGGCGGGGAGTGATCGCCGGTGCAAGAGGCACGGATAAAGAGCGGCTTCTGGCAGGCTTCTAGTGGAAGGGGTACATGGACGAATCGAACATACACCGTAATGAGAGGGATTTGGAGACTGTATAGGTGTGGGACTATACAGTTGAAGGATAGCTTAAAGGAATTAATTTGGCTACTCATATCACCAAAATGCATTTACTTTTCGGTAGCCTAACCCATAAGAACTCCATGGTTAAGCGTGCTTAGCCTGGAGAAATTCTGGGATGGGTGACCTTCCGGGAAGTTTTCTCGGAAAGTGTGCGAGTGAGGACAAAGCACACTGGAAAGCCTCATGGTGATGTGTGGGGGCAGTCAATAGTCCCTGTAACTTGCCGGGACATTACACTTTGTCCATGTACCCCTTCCACTAGAAGCCTGCCAGGAGCTGCTCCTTGTCCGTCCCTCTTGCACCGGCGATCACTCCCCGCCCTCTAAGTGCCCGGGCGTCACATGCCCATCAATTTCTGCTTGGTTCGTCCTCGAACCACACCGTACTAGGAGAGGCTAGGCTCTGATACCGTTCTAGATCAATCAAGTTGGTGAGAGAAAGAAAAACACCCTAGTGTTTGGGTGGTGGTCGTGACTTGAGAGAGTCTTAGAGGACTGAAGACTTGGAGTCTAACTTGGGATATAATATGGTGTATGATGGGTAGAAGGTAACATGATAATGTTGATGCATGCTTCCTTTCTTTTGTGTTGAGATTAAAGTTAATATGTTGATGCATGCTCTCTCTTTTTGTGTTTAGTTTCATGTGTTTTTGTATGGAGAATGATTATTTTCATGCATTTTCAAATATTGGGGTTGTGAAGGGGTATACTTTGGGTTGTATATATATAGTGATTTTCGTTTTTTTCTAGTTTTGGGTATAATTTGAACTTTACATGTTGGTTTTTCAAAAAGTGTTGTTCTTAAAATGGGTATACATGTTTTGGACACTTTGGGGTGATGTATGTGTATGAAAAAGTTTTATGGGTACACTTAAAATCATGTTATATTGTGTGCATCTTGTTTCCTTATTACCATGTATGAATTATAATATTTTTGTGGGATGTTTATCTACACTCTTTGACCAAGAGTGTGGGTAGGAGGGTATTGAGAGTTCTCTCCCATTGTTGGAAGAGAAAAGATTGAGTTATGAGTATGAGAGGAGTGAAAGTGATGTTTTTGTGAGATGGGGTATATGGGGTTGATGAAAGTAATGAAGAAAGAAGAAGCTTGGTGTCATCGGAGGAAGAAGAACATGAAAGAAGAATTATGGAAGTGGAAGGAGGAGATGGGCACACTACAAATCACATAGCAAAGGCAAGGAGAAAAGAGAAGGAAGGGAGGAGTCTCGGTTAACGTGAGAGAAGAGTAGAAGAAAGGTGGTTTTTGGGTTTTAGTTGAGAAAGAAAAAGTGAAAGAGTGAAAGGAGGTGTGAGTATGTGTTTGTCGTGAGTTGAGTGGGAGAAAGGTGAGTTAAAATGGGTGTTGAAAATTCAAAGGTAATGAAGAAAAATGGAATTAGAGTGTGTGTGTGCATGGTTTTGACGTAAGAAAGTGAAGAGAGAAAATAAAAATGAAATAAGGAGTGTGTGAGTGATGAGTGGTTATTTCTTGAACTATATTTAGTTTATTGCACTTAAATAAACCAGGGAATTGTGTTTAATTGTCTGTTATTTCCCCGTTTTCCGAATTCTGCTTAATTTGGTCGGGAATTTGTAATTGTGCTAATTTGGGTTTTCTGAGCTGATTAAGTGTATTTTGGTTGCAGGGAAATTTTGGGAAACATCAATTGGAGCATTAGGGATGGTGGCATAATTATTCAAGACTCAAAATTTAGCCATTTTCATTTTTATAAAGTTGTATTTTCGTTTTTTTTAGAAACCTTAATTAGATTAAGTGCATTTAGGCCCTTTTGTGGCAAATTTTGTAGAAGCCCAATGTGTGGGACACTTTGCACCAAAACCCCAGGTTTTTAGGAGGTGGACCCCACCTATTTTGTGAGTTGGAAGGTATTTTCCTAGGGCAAAGACCGAGACACACTNCAACTTACTCATTCCACACTTTCATTTTAGCCTTTGCATGTATGAACTCTCTCTTGGGAGCCTTGGTGTGCTATTTTCGTTTCTTCACTATGAATGAGCAAGATCACGTCTTTCTTCTTCTATTATGTGCTACAATGCTTGTTCTTGCTTGATGGAATGAAGATTTACCATTTCTCTCTTTAGATTTTCGTTTTGAAGGTTGAATGCTTGAGTTTGAAGCTTCTTCTTTGCTTTTTCATGGNGGTTTCTTTGGTGGAAGGGAGACCCATTGTCCATTTCGGTTTTCTCATCATTTTGCTGCAGTGATTTCGTTTTTATTTTGAGTTTCTTGGTTTGGAGGATGAAAATGGAGTTGTTGTCAAGGTTGGTAGTGAAAAAGGCTTAAGTTGGTGTATGGGTATTGTATTCTTGAGCCATTTTCTTCTAGCATTTTGTTTTTGATGTTGGGAAGCAAATTTTGAGCTGGACTTTGTGTTTGATAATGGTGGCTGGATGGTTATGCAAGGGAAGCTAGAGGTTTGGTTTTGTTTTGGTCAAAAAGTTGAAGAAAGATGAGTGGTGAAGTTGGATTTATGAAGGTAGAACTTGGTTTTGCTATGCTTGTGTTGGTTTGCATTTGAAACTTGGGTTTCTTTGTGTGTGTTCACGGTATGGAGAGGGGAAGGAACAATTTTAATGTTTTCTTGTTGAAGAAAAACGAAATTGGAGTGGAAAAGGAAGAGAGAAGGTGTAATTAATTCTTTACCCNATTTGGCCAAACACATGAGATGCTACTTTTGACTATGGAATGTTTCCTAATTAAGTTTTGTCTTGCTTTCACTTGGAATTGCCGTGAGTGGCCTTGAAGAATGGAGGTTATTGTGATTGTTTTCCATTGCCTTGACTTTGCACATGTGGCATCTTGAAAGAAGAGATTAAAGCACCCTTTGACTTGTGGACTTTTTAGAGCATTCCTTGCACCCAACATTGCCATTTTTCACGTGAATTTCCTCCCTTAGCATGGTTTCCATTTTATTTTGCTACATGCAAGGAGTGGGTGACGGTTTTGAATGATATGGAAGGCACATGATTGTTGTCTTGAAGTTTGGTGCATATGAGACAAAGAGTCAACACATCTTGCATGGTTCATTTAAGGAAGAAAGTCAAGAATTGAAGTTGGGCCTTGGTGGACTAGGAGCTCACGGCCCAAGGGGGTTTTCTCAAGCTAATTGCACTTTTAATTTCATTTGGTAGATGAATATTGGTCACATAATTGATGGATTAAAAAGCATGTTTAATTACCCCTTTGTTTTGCATTAACTTACATAGTAGGATTAGTTGTTTTTGATGTCTCTAATTTAGTGTTGCATTTTATAGTTTTACTTGTGTTTAGATAATTGTTTGTTGAAATGTTGGGATTAGGATTTTATTTTACCTTGATGTTTTCTAACTTACTCAGTTGAGTTTAATGTCCATTTGTTTTAATTTAGTTATTCGCATTCGCAAAAACACTTTTCAAACCCCCCCCTTTTTGTGTTAGACTTGACTTTGAACCGCAGTTGGTCCTTGAGAGACGACCTGGGGGTCATTCCCTAGCATTATACTGCATTTCTAAATTGCAATCAAATTTGTATGGGCCGCGACACCCATCAGTGAGGTATGGTGTGGGGCCGTAAACTTTTTGGTAAGAGAGAGAAGAGTGAAATTGTAATTTGGTGTGTGTGTAGTTTCAACGTAAGGGAATTGTGCAAGTGAGAGAAATGTTAACTTTGACCAATAGAATAGATAGTAAAAGTGGTGTGGAGTCCATGGTTTTTGAGAGAGAAAGATAGGCAAAGTGAAACTTTGGGTTTTAATTGAAAATAAAAGGAAAAGAGAGAAGGGAGAGAGACTTTGGTTACGTAAAAAGTAGAAAAGTAGGAGAGAAAATGAGAGTTTTGGTGAAAAATGAGTTTAAAGTGGGGTCCACTTGGAGAGAAAAGTTTGAGTTTAAAATTAAAAAGATTAGTGGGGTCCATTTGGGTTGGTAAACTTAAGAGAGGGGGTGTATTTAAAATAAAAAGGAGTACATGAAAAAATGTGTTTTATCATGTGTTGTGATTTTTAGTAAAAGCGGGGGTGCACTAGAAATATTGGTTCTAGTGGATGGGAGGGTGAGATTAATAATTTCACGGGGGTGCGCAAGTAGGAAAATAATTAAATTATTTTTATTGTGAAAAAATTGATTGATTTAATTATTTGAGTATTTTTAATTAATTGTTGGTCAATGCATTTGGTTGACTTTGAATATGCGGGTGATATGTGTATGGTTGTGATGGTGAAGTTGTGAGAGCAAGTGTTCTGTCATTTCCTTAGAATTTTTGTCGAACCGATGGTGTTCGTATTGCGATACAATAGTGTGTTGAGTTCTCTACGGAGACTGAGATTCGAGTGTCACCCTATCCTCGTGCGCGGGGACTAGAGAAGGTTGAATGTCTTGCCCAATGACTTCGACTCGTGTGAATATAGTGCTCGGTAGGTGCGCCTAACCGAAGTTTTTAGTCGTAATTCCTTGAGGAGTCGGGGAGATAGGCCTGAAGTTGCGATGGAATGCGGCTCGAATCGCCCTGTTTTGCGAAACAGGTTGGTATGACAAAATTCAAGGAAACAATAGAAGCTTCTGTAAATGATTTGAGTTATGAGTTTAATAATGTGATGTATCGTAATGCTATGAATATGATAGTCTGGGTGGTGATGATTTGAGTTATGAGTTGAATACTGAGATGTGTTGTGATGTGATGACTATTTTAGTCTATGTTATGATGTTATCTTTGAAATTATATGCTATGTTATGTCCATAGTTACTCACTGATGAGACGATATTTTATTGATTTCACTTAGTTTATTGTGCTAGAATTAATCAGGGAATTGTNCTTAATTGTCCGGTATTTTCCCGTTTTTCCTAATTATGCTTAATTTGACCGAAAATTCTAATTTTAATTAATTTGAATTTTCTGAGCTAATTGTTTGCATTATTATTTTCAAGGAAAATTTTGGAAACACAATTTGGGACATTTGGAGGACACCAAATAAATTCAAGACTCTACAATTAGACATTTTAAATTTTAATTGTATTGTAATTTAATTGTTAAAACTTTTTAAACAAACTCTTTGCATCTTGGGCCAATTTTCGAAAAATGTTGTTGGACCCAATTTTATTGGACACTTGACACTTGGCAACCCTAGGGTTGGGTGGACCCCACCCTAAATTTTGAGACACATTGCCTTGCTTTTGGAGTTGTAGCCGACACATACAGAAGAGGGCTGTAACGTTTTATTTTGGGAGCTGCTTACTCTCGGCATTTTTGTAAGCTGTTGCCGCCACTCACACTTATTTTTTTTTTTTTTATTCTCGGCTACTGCAGCATTTTGGGGAAGAAGTTCACATTCTAGGGCTGGAACATTTAAGCTAGTTTTCTTGGAAATCATGTTTATTTTATTTGACTATGGATGAAGGAGAATGAAGAACTCACTTTAACATTATTATTGGGGGATTTAGCTAGTGAGGCCGACACACTATTAAATTTTTTTGAGCTGTCTTTGAAGTTGCCAGGGAATGAAAATGGAAAATGGAAAGGAGGACGGTGCATTAGCAGCTGCCACCGAGAGAAAAGAAGAGGACGCTGAAATCTTGGAACATGGTCTCGGTGATTCATTACTTTGCATTTAAATGTTTTTATTTTCTTTTGATTGCAACTCACGGTCATTTTATTTTTCTTGTGCACATGGTAATATTATTTTTATTGAAGACGCTGATTTCATAGAAGAAGCATTGATTCAACATTTTCATTTTAAAGCTTGATGATTTTATTTTGGGTGCACATTATCACGGTTTTACTTCAGCACATTCCATTTTTTTTTTATCAATCCAGCACTTTAGTTTATTTAGAAAGGAATTTTAATTGAAGATGGAAGCAACACGGTGATTTAACTTTATCAAAGGAAAGGATAATTTCATTTGGCATGACACATGTGATTGAGTGGAAGAAACATTTTGGAATTGCTGAATTAGTTTGAAGGGGACACGTCCTTGGTGATGCACGGGTTCAATTTACAAGCTTCTTTAATTTGCNTTCAATTGGAAAAATAGTGCAACGTTTTTCATTTGGAGAATTCATCTTATTTGTTTTGAGAAATGCCGTGATGGAAGAGCATGAGAGGTGTGACGGCTCATTCATATGAAATGAAGATTGAACTTTTGTTTTTGTTTTGGAGTAAGAGAAAAGGTAGCATTCAATTTCTTTATTTTAGAAAAGGTAGAAGCGGTGCTTAATTGTTTGAAAGGATCGGTTGATACGTATTGTCTTGGGAAAGCTTGAATGGGTTTTACCTTATTGGCCTTGAACTGATTTTCATTTTTATATTCTATATATTAGGATTTTTTTTTACCATGAAGAATATGCATTGATAGACGGATATGATCAGCATTTCATTTTTAATTTTAAGTGTTGCATTTAAATTTCATATCTTTCTTTATTATCTGCTGCATTTTAATGAGTTCACATACACTGTTTAGTTTATTGTTTTCGTTTATTTTAATGCTTTTAATTATGTTCGATTTAATTTCAGTTTTTAATTTAGTTTAATTTTCCGTTCAAAAACACTTTCAACCCCCCCCCCCCCTTCGTGTCTGACCTAATTCTCGAACCACATTTGGTCCTTGAGAGACGACCTAGGAGTCACTTCCTAGTCTATACTGCATTCTTTTATGCAATCAAATTTGTATGGGCCGCGACACCCATGAAAATTTTGGCGCCGTTGTCGGGGACCAACGATTCAGTTTTAGGTCTTTGTTGTGTTAGTGTGTGTTGTGTTCTTGTCTTGTGTTGTGAGTGTGATGTTCTGTTTTGTGTGTTCGTCATTGTGTGTTGCATTTAGGTAGCTTTAGTTGCATATTTTTATTGTATTCTTCTTTTTCCCCTCTTTCTTCTACATGTCTACCTACTTTGATGTTGTGAATACTGTCTCTTCTGCCTATGTCCATGACTTCGATTCTCCTTCTGCATTTAACTCTCATATTGCTTCTCATGCATATTCTGCTGACATTTATGTTGAGAACAATATGACTCATCCTCCCATTCTTGAGAGTGCTCTTTAGGAGCCAGTTTCACATAGTGAGGATGATGTTCATTGCGTTCTCACCTCTGGACTGAGAGATTTGCTGCTTAGGTTTTATGGTTCTGTAGGTGAATGCCCACATAGACATTTGGAGAGGTTCCAACGCATTTTCTCTGAAATGAAACCTCCACATGTCCCAGATGATCGGATTTTCTTAAAGGCATTTCTGCATTCAATAAAAGAAGCAGCATGGGAATGGCTTTATTATCTTCCTCCAGAATTCAAGGCCAATTGGGAAGATCTAAAGCATCAGTTTTTGGAAAGATTTCGCCCTACTCAGCATCATTTTGATTCATATAGCAACGATCCTGGGTGGAATGATCCTAACCTGGGATGGTACGGTACTTCACAGCTTCAATATCAAGAACCACCATTCCAGAGTGCTTGTATGCCTCCCCCTGTCCAGGAACCATAGCAGTTGCAGTTTCATGAGCCTGCCCAAGCAACTCATCATCTTTCCACTACTTTTGAGCCTACATTGAAGGACTTATTGGAGCAGATGACTATTCTGAACATTCAGTTCCGGCGAGAGAACATGGAGTTTCAACAGGAGACCAGAGCTTCCATTCAGAGTTTGACTGATCAGATGGGGCAGATGGCCACTCAGCTCACTGAGGAACAGTCTTATGTTTCAGAGGAATCACCATTTCAGGTTGTTCAGCTTCCAAATGATGTTTAGGAGATGGGGAACAAAGTCATGAGCTTAGTATTATGCCACCTACTTTCCCACCTTCCTATGTCCCTACTCTTGCACCTGAGGAGACTGATGAAGAATTGAAGGAACAGACAGATATTAGCAACATTTTTGAGATAGGTACACCATCTTCACCTTTCACCACTCTACCAATCTTCAGGGAATTGGAGGTAAACATACCTATGATTGATTCGGTTGTTGATGATTATGCTATTGATAGGTGTGTTGATGATTATGTTGTTGATGGGTCTGTTCTTAATTCTCCTTCTCTGCATGATGAGAACCACTTTTTGCCATCACATCTAAATGTTTGTTCTCCATGCACTGAACATGAATTTGAACCTGTGATTGATATTGTTTCTATTTCTGAAATTGATTCACGTTCTGAGGGTATAGCTGAGGTTCACCCTCTTACACTGAGATTGGGTGATATACCCATGCATGTTATTTATGTGGAGCCACAATGTACTAACTATGATGTAGGAGGTACACATGCATTTGATCAACACACACCCACAGTGGAAGACAAGGGTGCCAGTAAACACAAAAGCTTGACGATTAATATGCATCAGCTGAACCTACTCATCAACAGTCAATGCTTCTTGGATCCAGCTGTGGAGGACATCTCCCTACTTGATCAAATTTGGAGACTGAAGCAGTTCCTCCTCAAGACTTCTTTGCTGAACCCAATGGTGGAAGATATCTCCCTGAAAGTCCAAAATTGGCAACTGCCACCATGATCAGGGGAGTTTTCTTTTCCCTTCTCCTTTGTTTCCCGCTTTTATTGCCCTTGTCCTTGATCTGTTGACTGTTATGATTGCGATCTTATGCTTGTGACACATTGAGGACACTGTGTAGTTTAAGTGTGGTCTATTGGGGGAGAATTCTATTTTCTTTGTCAGTTTTTGTTTTTCTGCGTTAAATTTTTTTTTTTTCTAGGTAGTTTTTGTTTTGTCTTGTGTACAGTTTTGCATGTTTCTCTTTATTTTTGGACTTTGTTTAGGTTGTCAGTTTTTCCTTCACTTCATTGATACTCTGATTAGCTTGAAATCCTTGCTTTTCTTTGCTTGGAAAGATGATTGTGATGTTTGAGAGGTTGATTCGATTGTGACAGATTACCCTGTGTGAGATTTGAGCCACTTGATATTCTTTCTTGTGTGTGATATGGCTCTTGATTGCTTGCACATATGCCTTGGCTTGACTCTTTTTGATACTTCTTGATTGATATGCATGTTTGGAAGTGATAAAGGCAGTTTTGTTGTTGAGCCTCTCTAGCCAGATGAGCCTACCTTGTTGTGATCCTTTGATAACCCCTTTGAGCCTTTACTTTCCCCAATTCTTTGTTTTGAAGCTCATACAACAGCCCTAAGTGAAAAACCATGATTACCTTAACCTTAGGGAATTTTGGAGCTTTGGAATTGTTTTGGGAATAAGTGTGGTCTCCTGGGAGATTATGATGAATTGGCTAGTTGGCTCCTCTTCTTGTTTTGTTTTGTAAATATGTTGTGTATTTTGTCTCTTGGAGTTGTGTTCTGAAAAGAGAGAAAAGAAAAGAGACAAGATGATAAAAATTAAAAAAAAAAATTGTGAATAATGGAGTCAAGAAGAGGATTGAATTAGAGGGTTTTGGGTGTGATTTGACTGTGTTTTCACTTATTCCCCATTGCTCCTTTATTTCCGTTGGTTTGTAGCTTCTCATCCATATTTATCCTCCCTTTTCCTTGAGCTCATCACATCCATAAAAGACCTTTTGATTTAAACATGCATATGTTTTTTAGTGTTGATTTTAGAGGCTTGCCAAGTTTGTTGTTGCTTGCTTTCTTGAGTACATTGAGTTGAATTTCTTTACCCTATACACTTGAGAGAAACACTGATAGTGTGCATCTGTGAGGATCTGTTATTTTTTATTAACCTCTTGAGTTGATTGATCATTTTGCCATGGTTTGAACTGCTTGGATGATTTCATGAGTATCTGTTTTCCTTTATTCTGTGTTGGATATTGTCTACTTCCTCTTCTTTGTCCAGATTTCTTGAAAGATTTCTGTCCTAGCTAGTCTTTGTTTTCTATCTGTTGAGTCTGTGTCACCTCCCTGATGTCCTATGAATTGTTCCTTGTTCGACGTCTTGATTTTGCCCAGGAGTGCAAAAGACTGAGTGTGGTCTATTTTGACGAGTCGATATTTTATTGATTTCACTTAGTTTATTGTGCTAGAATTAATCAGGGAATTGTGCTTAATTTTCCGGTATTTTCCCGTTTTTCCTAATTATGCTTAATTTGACCGGAAATTCTAATTTTAATTAATTTGAATTTTCTAAGCTAATTATTTGCATTATTATTTTCAAGGAAAATTTTGGAAACACAATTTGGGACATTTGGAGGACACCAAATAAATTCAAGACTCTGCAATTAGACATTTTAAATTTTAATTGTATTGTAATTTAATTGTTAAAACTTTTTAGACAAACTCTTTGCATCTTGGGCCAATTTAACTTGACACTTGGCAACCCTAAGGTTGGGTGGACCCCACCCTAAATTTTGAGACACATTGCCTTGCTTTTGGAGCTGTAGTCGACACATACAGAAGAGGGTTGTAACGTTTTATTTTGGGAGTTGCTTACTCTCAACATTTTTGTAAGTTGTTGTCGCCGCTCACACTCTTTTTTTTTTTTATTCTCGGCTGCTGCAACATTTTGGGGAAGAAGGACACATTCAGGGGCTGGAACATTTTCTTGGAAATCATGTTTATTTTATTTGACTATGGATGAAGGAGAATGAAGAACTTACTTTAACATTATTATTGGGGGCTTTAGCTAGTGAGGCCGACACACTCTTAAATTTTTTTGAGCTGTCTTTGAAGTTGCCAGGGAATGAAAATGGAAAATGGAAAGGAGGACGGTGCATTAGCAGCTGCCACCGAGAGAAAAGAAGAGGACGCTGAAATCTTGGAACATGGTCTCGGTGATTCATTACTTTGCATTTGAATGTTTTTATTTTCTTTTGATTGCAACTCACGGTAATTTTATTTTTCTTGTGCACATGATAATATTATTTTTATTGAAGACGCTGATTTCATTGAAGAAGCATTGATTCAACATTTTCATTTTAAAGCTTGATGATTTTATTTTGGGTGCACATTATCACGGTTTTACTAGCAGCACGGTGATTTAACTTTATCAAAGGAAAGGATAATTTCATTTGGCATGACACATGTGATTGAGTGGAAGAAACATTTTGGAATTGCTGAATTAGTTTGAAGGGGACACGTCCTTGGTGATGCATGGATTCAACTTACAAGCTTCTTTAATTTGCTTTCAATTGGAAAAATAGTGCAACGTTTTTCATTTGGAGAATTCATCTTATTTGTTTTGAGAAATGCCGTGATGGAAGAGCATGAGAGGTGTGACGGCTCATTCATATGAAATGAAGATTGAACTTTTGTTTTTGTTTTGGAGTAAGAGAAAAGGTAGCATTCAATTTCTTTATTTTAGAAAAGGTAGAAGCGGTGCTTAATTGTTTGAAAGGATCGGTTGATACGTATTGTCTTGGGAAAGCTTGAATGGGTTTTACCTTATTGGCCTTGAACTGATTTTCATTTTTATATTCTATATATTAGGATTTTTTTTTACCATGAAGAATATGCATTGATAGACNGATATGATCAGCATTTCATTTTTAATTTTAAGTGTTGCATTTAAATTTCATATCTTTCTTTATTATCTGCTGCATTTTAATGAGTTCACATACACTGTTCAGTTTACTGTTTTTGTTTACTTTAATGCTTTTAATTATGTTCGGTTGAATTTCAGTTTTTAATTTAGTTTAACTTTCCATTTAGAAACACTTTCAACCCCCCCCCCCCTTCGTGTCTGACCTAATTCTCGAACCACATTTGGTCCTTGAGAGACGACCTAGGAGTCACTTCCTAGTTTATACTGCATTCTTTTATGCAATCAAATTTGTATGGGCCGCGACACCCATTAAAATTTTGGCGCCGTTGTCGGGGACCAACGGTTCGGTTTTAGGTCTTTGTTGTGTTAGTGTGTGTTGTGTTCTTGTCTTGTGTTGTGAGAGTGATGTTCTGTTTTGTGTGTTTGTCATTGTGTGTTGCATTTAGGTAGCTTTAGTTGCATATTTTCATTGTATTCTTCTTTTTCCCCTCTTTCTTCTACATGTCTACCTACTTTGATGTTGTGAATATTGTCTCTTCTGCCTATGTCCATGACTTTGATTCTCCTTTTGCATTTAACTCTGATATTGCTTCTCATGCATATTCTGCTGACATTTATGTTGAGAAAAATATGACTCATCCTCCCATTCTTGAGAGTGCTCTTTGGGAGGCAATTTCATATAGTGAGGATGATGTTCATTGCATTCTCACCTCTAGACTAATAGATTTGCTGCCTAGGTTTTATGGTTCTGCAGGTGAATGCCCACATAGACATTTAGAGAGGTTCCAACGCATTTGCTCTGAAATGAAACCTCCACATGTCCCAGATGATCGCATTTTTTTAAAGGCATTTCTACACAGGGACTATTGACTACCCCCAACGGTGTCGCCTAAGTGAAAAACAATGAAAAACCGGAAAAACTGGCGCTCAGCACCACCACTCGGCGTTGGGTGATAACGATTCATAAACCGTTATTTTTATACTTAATTTTGATAGCAAATGCACCTTTGTTGACTTAGAAACTTGCTTTGACTCATGATTTTTCTTTAGTTTTGTGAATAAAAGAGTTAAGGACATGTTATATTATTTTATCATTAAATTCCCTTGATTTTGTAGGTTTTTGGAATGAATTGAAAGAAAGGATGAAGTATCAAATGGTTGGAGTGCAGAAAAGTCAAACAGAGTGCAGAAAAGTCAACCAGTCAACCAGATGCTGAAAAGTTGACTAGAGTGCTAAAAAGTCAACCAGAAACCAGAAAAAGTCAACCAGAACGTGATTTGATATATTTTGTGCGATTTTTATGATCTGTTTGGGCTTGGATCTGTTTTCTGTTATTTTTATGTCCTATTTAAAGGCCAGAACATCTTAGGGTTTGTATCTTTTGATGGCTTAGGCATAGAAACACATTTTTCACCCTTTGGGGGTAGATTTGGAGATGATAACAGCTCTCTTTTTCTCCTTTTTAGGGTTTCTATCTCTTTCATTCCATTATTCACCTAGTTTCTCCATGACGATGGAGAACTAACCTTATTTCTTGCTGAGGAAAGATGTAACCTCTAAACTCTTTTATATCAAAATTCTTGTTTACTTTATATGCTTGCATATGCTTATCTTTATCAATTGTTGGATTCCTTACCTTTGCTTAATGCTTTTATCGTTTAACTCATTCGGTAAATGTTGTTTGTCTTTATTGATACGGGAACGTACAATAATGTCATGAACTGGGGGGAATTCCTTGATTATGCTAATACCGCCTAGGAATAGGGGTAGGACAATCAATTGTATTTTGCTTCCGTTTATCATGCATTATTAGTTACTAGGGGAGGCTAGGAATAGCAAGCCGGTAATTAGTAATAGGCTCTTTTCGCCAAGGAATTGGGTTTAGGGTAGACTAAGAAAGTTTGCATGACAATATGATAAATAAGCAAATTAAATAAGAAAAGTAGATATATGAGAGTGATTGGGTGAAATCTGAATCCTAGCAACAAACCCATCTCAAATTTTAACCATCATCCATCCAATTTTGTGTTTAACCTCAATTGATCAAATTGCATTCATGTTTACTTTTCCATACTTTATATTTAAAAATCCCAAAATATTGTTTTTATAGTCTTGATTGGTTATGCAAAAGCACAACAGTTTAGTGCCATGAGTCTCTTGGGAAAACGATACTCGGACTTACCCGTTTATATTACTTGATAAGGATCTGATACACTTGCCAGGGGCTTAACATTGGGTGACCGCCTAGTGCCACCTGCGGCACAAAACTACACTCTGGTTGACTTTTCAGCATTCTGGTTGACTGGTTGACTGGTTGACTTTTTTGCATTCTGATTGACTTTTCTGCACTACAACTCCTTGATACTTCAACCCTTCTTTCAAATCATTCAATAAACCTATAAAATCAAGGGAATTTAGTGATAAAATCATAAAGCATGTCCTCAACTCTCTTATTCACAAAACTAAGGCAAAATCATGAGACCAAACAAGTTTCTAAGTCAAAAAGGATGCATCAAGTAACAAAATTAAGTATAAAAATAACTGTTTTTCAATCATTATCAACTGCCGAGATGACCATAGGCATGTAAAACACGCCTCCTGCACATAGGTGGACTATGGATGAGTTTAACAACGTGGTGGCTTTGAATGAGGATGACGAGGATGATGATGACTTTGAGGATGCTGAAGATGGAGAGGAGGAGGACTCCGATGATAGTATGGGCTGAGGAGATGAGATAGCATCTATTAATGGATGTTATCCACACTAGAACATGATTTTTCTTTATCTTTTTGTTTTGTAATTTGAACCTTATTTGCTTCTGTTTAGTAGTGTAGGTTTTAATGTACTTGGTCTAACACTTTATCTGTTATGATGGTTTGATTGATATTGTTGCATGATGAGTGTTACTTAATGATGCTTGATATTGATTGATGTTGAGATTGCGCTGTATGCTGATATACAGGTGGTGGTTCACAAGCTTTGTGAACAGATGCATGATGATATTATGATTGTGGTTATGATGCTAAGCAGGGTATTTATCTGGGATGTTTGGAATGATTATTGAGCTTATGAGTGAGGTTTTGAACTCCAGAGTTTTTGATTGAATGATTTTTATCTACTTGAAAGCATGAATGATATTGCCCAGGTTTCTATGATTGATTGAATTGCATGTATTTGTCATATGATCAAGGTCCTTTTGAAACAAGCCTTTTTCTTAGCCAATGCAAAATTTTTGTCCCATGAAAAGAACCATGTGTTCTACCTTTTTTGAACCTAAGCCTTAAACAATATTGAAAACCTTTTTGAAAATCTTTACCTTGAGTTATGTTGAGAATTATTGTGTGGTATTGATTAAGGTTCAAGTTTAGGGTTGTTGGGGAAATTGAAAGAAAAGATAAGCATTAAGCTAATGTGTTGAGCAAAGCATGAAAAGATGCAAAAGATAAAAGAAGATAGAAAAGATAGAATGAAAAGAAAAGCTCAATGCAAAGATAAGGGAAAGTTGGGAATGAGTGAGATTGGTAAAAAGAGAGTTTGTACTTGAACTATGAATGTTTGAATGACTCTCTTAACTCAAGGATTTTGTAATCTGGAAAAACTAATTTTTCTTGTTAGCCTAACCACATTATAGGCTTTGAAAAAGTCCTTGTGATGAGATGTGTGTGTGATGATGATTGATTCTGGTAAATGAAAGGCAATTTTGTTCTATGTGTAATGTGGATAGTAGAGGGAAGGAGTGACCTCTTGAAACACTTGAGTGATTGAGTGAAACACCTTATCTGGAGGAATGATTCCATGAATCTATGATTTTATCTGTGCTTAACTAATTGATCATTCATGAGAATAACATCTGTTGGATATTATGTGATTGTGTGAACACCATGATAAGCATTGGGAATGAAGGCATGTGTGTATCTTGACTAAATTCTATTGATGAGCAGATTTTAGTGAGTACTTGTCTTGAAAGAAAAGATTTTTGAATGTGATTGAACCATTGTGATGATTGGTGGAAGGCTGAGTTGCATTTTGTTTGCTTGAGGACAAGCAAAGTTCTAAGTTTGGGGTTGTGATAACGGTTCAAGAACCGTTTATTTATACTAAAATTTGACACAAAATACACCCTTTATAACTTAGAAACTAGCTTGAAATCATGCATTTTGCTTACGTTAGAGAATAAGAGAGTCAAAGGTGGTTTTAGTGGTATTATGCTTGGTTTTCCTTATTTTGTCAGGATTTAACATGACTTGAATGAAGGAAACTGAAGTAGGAAGGAGTTGGACTCAAGAAAAGATGGAGAAGCACACAAAAGAAGAAACGCAACCACCGCTGAGCGCTAGCTTCTCTGAAGGATTCTTTGTCAAACGCTCAAGCGCCAACATTGAGGGGAGAATTTGAGTATCGCATCAACCGCTGAGCACTACCCCACCACTGAGCGCTGGCTTCTACAGTGAAGTCACTGCCAAACGCTTGGGAGTCAATGTTGAGCGTCCATCTTGAGTGTCGGACACACTGCTGAGCGGTAACCGAGCGTTGAGCACCACTACTTTGGGCCTAGGCCAGTTTCTACTATGTTTTAATGAATTATAAATAGATTTGCACGACCTAGATGGTCTATCTTTTGGCAGAAGAGACGCAAAAACACACTTCTTCACCCCTCGGAGGCGGATTTTGGATGCGGGAGCTCCAACTTATCAAATCTAGGGTATATCTTTTCATTCTTTTCATTGTTTTCATCTAGTTTCACCATGTCTATGGTGAACTAAACCTCCATTGTTGTTGGGGAAACGATGTAATCCTATTGAAACTCTCATATATTGAATTGATGCTTTATTCATATGCTTTCTTTTATTAATTGTTAGAGTTCTTCCTCCATTATCTTTGCATGCTTTGTTTAAGACATTATTCAATAGTGTGATCTTTGATTTTATCTATATAGACACATGTAGGTAGATATAGACATGAGGGAATTCTCTCGGTAGCAATATTACCTAGACATAGGGATAGGAGGACCAATTGCCTTTAAGCTTTTGTGCGAATGTAATGTATGAATAATTGCTAGGGAAACAAGACATTGTAAACTAGTAATTAGGAGTAGGCTCTTTTCACCAAGACATTGGGATTAGGCTAAATTAGAAAGTGGCGTTAACATTAATGAAAAAGTAGAATTCATAACTATATGAGACTGGATTAGGATAAGTCGGAAACCCCAACAACACAATTCATCCATATCATTCAACTGCCAATTGATCATCATGCATATTTAATTTTCGTTTTTGCATTCTAAACCCTAAATTTTATTTGCTCAAGTCGTAATTAATCAATAAATCACATGAATATCTAGGCCTATGAGTCTCTAGGGAAACAATATTTGGTCTTACACTTATTATTACTTGATACGATTCGGTACGCTTGCCAGAGTCTTAACAGGTTTCAATTCTCATAATTTTTTTTAATTATATATTCCATGTCATTAAATTAATGTGTCATGTCATTAAATTAATCCACCTCACACTGACACGTCACTTGGAAGTTAATTACGTTAACCCAATTTAACGGCAGAGAGTCAATTGCTTCAATTTTTCACTTTTAGAGACCCAATTGAAAAAAATAAATAAATAAAAAGGGAACCTATTTAAGAAAATCTAACACGAAATAAAAACCAGGGAATAGGTTTAACCTAAATTTTTTTTATGCGTGCTTGTTGGCTAAATAATGTACTATACATTAGGAGCATAAAACAATTATGATGTGAAATCGATTTTTCTCTCAACTCCAATAACCAATTACGTCTTCTTCACAGCAGGATGTATATATTGTAATATATATATATATATATATATATATATATATATTGGATAGCGTGCTATGTTTGAGTTCCTTGGGATAATTTATTACGCCCTGGAGAATTGTTACGTGAATTGCAAATGCATTAGGTAATTAATTGTAGGGTTATAAATTTTAGCATAGAAGTCGAGTTGTATATTTTTAGAAGAATGTATTTTAGATAATTAAAAAATTAAGGGAGTTAAGATTTTATGGTATAAATAAATAGTTTATAAGGTTGTAATAAATAAATATTTGAAAATGGGTGTTTAGGGATTTGACTAGTGTTATTTTCGAGAATGAAAGTTTTTGAAGTTGAAGATAATGTAAGATCCGGGAAACTAATTATTATAGAAGTGAAAGGTAGTATATTGTTAGGTGAAACTTCTTATTATGAATTGATGGTCATTTGTTTAAATTTTGTGTTGAGATTGTTGATAAGGGAAGCACTGGTTTAGATAAACCTTAATTTCACAGTGTTCTAGTTTTTTATGATGACAACACATTATTAATAACACATGTATTGTTATGTGTTACATGTTCCATTCTTTACTATGAATGATATCTTGAAGAACATGTTTGTGTTGATTCTCATATATGTATGCATATTCATTGATCTTATACTTGATACATCATTTGTGATTGCATTACATATATTTAAGAAAAGAAAACCAAACACACTTTGTTGAACTTATATTGTATGGCAAAACTGCAAGTTTTAAGTCGACTTCATTATGAAGTAAGTCGATTAAAACTCATGACTTTGCATAGATTTTCAAAAACAGTGTTGTGAGTAATTTTGCAATGAAAAGTTTTTCAAAAATGTTTTGAAGTGTTTAAGTCGATTACATGCGCAGTGAATTCGACTTAGTTAGTTATGTGTTTTGAAATTTTGTTAATGCTTTTGTGTTATAACGACTATATTTCAATTCTATGCTAAAGCATTAAATGCAAGTCAACTAAATTAAATGTGTAATCAATTTGGTTGTTATGATTATTGCTAATTGTTTTAACTGTTATAACTGTCTGATGACAGTCGACTACATTAGTGGCAAAGTCAACTACAGGAGCGTATGTTTTATAGAAAACTTTAAATAGATGATTCACAAAGAGAGAATGGGACTTTGGTTGATCTACATTTTCATTTGTTGTTTTAGATTTTGATCTTTGTTAAAACGCTCCAAGAACTCATCAAGAAGATGGAGGAGATCTTTCTTTGAAGAGTTTCTTTAGGAGGAAGAAAGTTGTGCTTACTGTTTGATCAAATTATGCACTACTGGTGTTCATCATAGTGATCAGGACTTATCAATCTATTGGAGATTGGACTCCCTTATTGGGATTACTAGAAGAGAACATGGAGTTCTGTACACTTTGAGGATTGTTCAAAGTGGGTTGAAGATTGCAAAAGAGGGGATATCTTGCTGCAGATCTTTGTGTTGCTGCCTATACTTTTAGTTAGAGGGTTAGAGAGATTGTCTATATTTTGACGTGGAGGTCTCTATAGAAATCTTGTGTAAAAACCTTGACTAATATAGTGCATTGGCTTCGTGGTTGTGGAAGGACACTGGATGTAGGCATTGAGGTTGAACTAGTATAAAAACTCTGTGTTTGCTTTCTCTTTCCCTACACTTTTTACTTTAAGTCGACTTTACATTTAGCACACTCAACTTTATTTTTCCACTACACTTAAAATTCTTATTCCTTGCGATTTAAGAAACTTTGTAAAGCTTTACACTTTGCGAAAAAGATTTTAAAAAGACTCTGATTTTTGAACCTCACCAATTCACCCCCCCCCCTCTCTCGGCGTTAAAACTAAGCCATCCTGTTTCCAACAATTGGCACTAGAGTTGGTTTTCATAAGATATTTGAAAAACTAGTCGACTTCTGTTTTCTATGAATCAACTATATTCCTGGATGATGGCTTCCAGTTTTCAAACCTTTGGTGAAGGTGCATCTACAAACAGACCACCACTATTTGCGGGTGAAAATTATCCTTTTTGGAAAATACGAATGTAATTTTTTCTTAAATCTGTGGATAGAGGAATTTAGGATGCAACTTTAAATTGTCCTTTTGAGCCAACTCACATTGTTGATCGAAAAACTGTTTTAAAAATTTTTTCTGAGTAGTCTCAAGAAGAAAATAGGAAAGCACAATATGATGTCAAAGCTAGAAATATCATTTCCTCTGAACTAATAGTTGATAAATTTTTCAGGATATCTCAATGCAAATCTACCAAGGAAATGTGGGATGTCTTAAAAGTTACTCATGAGGGCACTAATGAAGTTAAGAGAGCAAGAAAGAATTCGTTGATTCAAGAGTATGAACTTTTTAGAATGAAGACTGGTGAAACAATTTATGAAGTCCAGAAAAGGATCATTCACATAGTCAACCATCTCATGGCTCTTGGAAAAGTCTTTGACAAAGAAGAGATCAATATCAAAATTCTTAAAAGTCTGTAAAAATGCTGGCAACCCAAAGTCACAACAATCTTTGAGTCCAAGGATCTAACAAGCATGAATATGGCTACCTTATTCGGGAAGCTAAGAGAACACGAGCTAAAACTTGGAAGATTGAAAGATGAAGAAGAGATTAAAGAGAAAAAGTCCATAGCATTGAAAGCCACGAGCAAGAAAGCCTCAAAGATTACACAATCAAAGGATGATTCAGATGCTAAAATGGACAACAATGAACTGATGTCCACGGTGGTAAGAAATTTTAATCGACTTATGAAAAATAATAGTCAACTTACTAACCATGCAGGTAATAGCAAAGCCAAGAAAGTTGTCAGGTCAAATGTTATTCACTATTATTAATGCGGGAAAGAAGGACACATCAAATCGAATTGTCTAGACCTGAAGTCGAAGCAGAAAGCTAATAGAAGATTTCCCCAGGACAAAAATAGAAAGCAAAAAGGAGCTTACATTGCCTGGGAAAATAGTGATTTTGATTCATCAAGTGATGAAGATCATGATCAAGAAGAGGAATTAAACATATGCTACATGGTTGGAACATCATTGGCTGATTATGAAAGTGACACAGAGTTTGAGCAAGAACCAGTCGAGGTGAAATATGAACTACTACTGGATGCTTTTCGAGAGATTCATGCTGAAGCATTGCGACTGTAGTATAAGGTTAATCGAATAAACTCTGAAAGAAAAGATTATGAATATAGGATTAATACTCTTGTCACTGATAATGAAAAATTACAAAAGGAATTAGATGAAGCTTTATTGTCTGCCAAGGAACAAACGTGGTTCGAGTCTTAGGTCTAACACATAGTGGTGGGGGTTTTGTGAATGCAAATGACTAAATTAAAATTAAACACAACCGAATATAATTGAAAGCATAATGAACGAAAACAATAAACTGAACAGTCCTAAAACAAGATGTGAAATCAGCATTGGATGCAATTGAAATGCAACGAAACTTGAAATTAAATTGCTAAATCAGAATTTAAATGCACATTACAGCTTGAAATAAAAGAAGCAAAGTTTAGCTAATAATTAAATTGCTCATTGCAGTCGAAGTAAAGAAACACGCTTAGCTAATAAAGGAAAAACACGTTGCAGCGGGAACGCAAATGAAATGCCGAAGTGCCTAAAACAATTCAATTGCAGTGGACAAATCTGTAAGAAATAAATAAATAAATAAAATGCTGATTGTAATTTAACATGAAAATATGTAAGAAACATTACTTGGTGCAAGCATTAAGGTAATATAAACAAAATGAATCACCATGCCGTGACCCATGTCTTCACTTTAGCCAAAATGAAAGATAAGCTATTAAAATTCTCCACCTAGACCGTGGCATACCAGCACACACATCTCAAAACCCAATGAAGTCACCGTGCTTGTTTTCTAAAAGAAAGAGAATTCCCATTGCTATTTCTAAAAGACCGTGACTTCTCTTTGTCACTGTACTGCACTTCTTTCTAGAAAAAATAATGAGCTCTTCCTTCCTAAAAGCAATTGAAAGTGTTTTTAACAAAAACTTTTCACTACCTATAACTTCATTGCCTAATTCCTTCATGAATGTAATGAGTGGTCTGTAAAAATCTGGACGTGGCAGCTAGATGTGACCATGCCTTCAAAGAAAAATGAAAAGCGAAATAGTAAAAGGTAATAAAAGCTTCCCTACAAGACGTGATGGCACCTCTTTCAAATAGAATCAACGTTTCCCGAGAAAATGAAATTCACGTGTGCACCATTCTTCTCCCAGCCAAATGAACATCATCTATCTAGCTTAAATGAAATTAGTTGCTTCTTCCTCCTTAAATGAAATCAGCGCAAGCAAACATTAAGAATCAAATAAACTTTCGAACTCTCATTCATCCATAATCCAACAGGGTAAACATTGTTCAAAAGAAAATTGCTATATGAAAAACGTTCCAGACAAAGCCTAGCGCTCCAGCCCCTCAAATTCAAAATGACAGCTGCTCCTCTCCCTTGGACCGTGTGTCCTAATAAAAATGGGTGGGGTCCACCCTAAAACCCTAAAGTTGCCAAGTGTCTTACAATCTTTGGGCCCCTCATATTTTTAATGGCCCAATGTGCAAAAGTTTGTCCAAAATGTTTAAAAAATTAAATTACAATATAATTAAAATTTAAAATGTCTAATTGAAGAGTCTTGAATTGATTTGTCTCCATCCCAATGCTTCAAAATATATCTCCAAAATTTTCCCTGCAATTAAAAATGCAAATAATTAGCTCAGAATATTCAAATTAATTAAAATTAGAATTTCCTGTCAAAGTAAGCATAATTTGGAAAAATGGGAAAATATCGAACAAATAAGCACAATTCCCTGATTAATCCTAGCACAATAAACTAAGTGAAATCAATAAAATATCGACTCATCAAAATAGACCACACTTAGTCTTTTGCACTCCTGGGCAAAATCAAGACGCAAATTAGGGAACAGTTCAACAGACATCAGGGAATTGACACAGACTCAGCATACAGGAAACAAAGACTCAAAAGGAAATAAACATAATTACACAGTTCTCACGAAATCTGGACAAAGAAAGTAGTGGACATTATCCAACCCAAAATCAAGGAAAACAGATACTCATGAAATCATCCAAGCAATTCCAAGCATGTAAAAATGATCAATCAGTTTGAAAGGTGAATCAAAAGCAACAGAACCTCACAGATTCACACTATCAGTGTTTCTCTCAAGTGTCTAGGGTGAACAGTTTCAACTCAATGCACTCAAGAAAGCAAGCAACAAATATACTTGGCAAATCTCTAATATCAACATTAAAAAAACATATGCATGTTCAAATCAAAAGGTCTTTTATGAAGTGTTGGAAAATGTGTGTGGACGGTCTCACACTTTCATGACCGAAAGTTCTCTCAAAATGGTGGGTCCACCCTCTAAAGAAACCCTAGGTCATATGCCAAGTGTCCCACAACATTGGGCTTCTACAATTTTTGCCACAAAAAGGGCCCAATACACAAAATCCTAATTAAAGTTNNTAAACAACTAAATTACAATTTAATTAAAATTGAAATGACTAAATGTAGATTCTTTGATGACCACGCCACCTCCTAATGCTCCAAAATATGTCTCCAATATTTTCCCTACAATTAAAAATGCAATTAATTAGCTCAGAAAATTCAAATTAGTGANAATGCGAATTTCCGACCAAATTAAGCAGAATTAGGAAAAACAGGGAAATAATGGAAAATTAAGCACAATTCCCTGATTTATTTAAGTGCAATAAACTAAGTAAAGTAGAGAACATATTGACTCATCAACAGGGTAGGCTCATCTGGCTAGAGAGGCTCAAGAACAAAACTGCCTTTATCACTTTCAAACATGCATATCAATCAAGAATTATCAACAAGAGTCAAGCCAAGGCATATGTGCAAGCAACTAAGAGACATATCACACAAGAAAGAACATAAAGTGGCTCAATTCTCACACAGGGTATTTCTGTCACAATCAAATCAACCTCTCAAACATCATAATCATCTTCCAATCAGAGAAAAGCAAGGATATCCAACAAATCAGAGTATCAATGAAGTGAAGGAAAAATTACAACCTAAACAAAGTCTAGAATTCAAGAGAAACATGCAAAATTGTACACAAAACACAACAAAAACTACCTAGAAAACGAAAAATTTAACGCAAAAAAACAAAAACTATTAAAGAAAATAGAAATCTCCCCCAATAGACCACACTTAAACTACACAGTGTCCTTAATGTGTCACATGCATTAGATCAGAATTCAGAACAGTCAACAGATCATGGACAAGTGCAATACAAGTGGGAAAGGGAGGAGAAGGGAAAAGAAAACTCCCCTGATCATGGTGGCAGTTGCCAATTTTGGACTATCAGGGAGATGCCTTCCACCATTGGATTCAGCAAGGAAGTCTTGAGGAGGAATTGCTTTAGTCTCCAAATTTGATCAAGCAGTGAGATGTCCTCCACAGTTGGATCTAAGCACAATTTCCTGATTAATCCTAGCACAATAAACTAAGTGAAATCAATAAAATATCAACTCATCACCTGCATAAAAAACTGGAACTATTTTGCAGGATTTGAATATGCAGTGATGTGCAGTGGGAACTCAAGGATAAACTAACAAGGCTATATCAACCTTCTTGAGTGTCTACAACTGGTAACAAGTATTATCTTACTGCATCATGCATAAAAAGATTGATTGATTAATGTGTGATTGTATGTATGATTGTTTGATTGTTTGTTTGACTAATTTATGTGAAAATCAAATTTTTACGAAACATAATCGACTTAGTTATGAGCACAGTCGAATGTATGTCTCTGTATATTTGTTTATGTTATTGAAAACTCTCTGTCATGCAATACTCAACTTGGACTTTATCAAAATCGACTATGTTTTTCATTGTGCGGTTAAAATTTAAACTCCAATTAAATCGTTTTTTCGCCAAATTTTTTTATGCAAATTTATTCCGTCCAAAGTTGATTTATGATTAGTTTTTAACCTAATCTGTATGGAAGCTATCACTAAGCATCTCAGTATTCTCTGAATCACTACATTCTCCCTGTCTTAATCTGAGTTTTCTTTCTTCACTCGTAAGAAATGGCATCCAGCTTAGCACAACGCAAGAGAGTGAAATCTATCGGACAAAAGAATTTGAGGTGTGTCTGTGATTTAAATGGATGGATCAACGATGATGAAATCCAGTCAAAATTTCTGGACTGCTGGAAGATGAGAAGTTTGATTACTCATAAGTTTCTAAAGTTGAGATTCTTTAGAGAAGAAGGATTCGAATTTCAAGAATGGCTGAAACAACAAGGGCTGAAGAAGTTTGTTGAAATGGCAAGTCCTTGGTATCCATACCTAGTAAAAGTCTTCTACTTTAATCTAAAGATTGAAGACGATACTCTTTGTTCAAGAGTGAAAGGAGTTTATATAAAACTGACAAATGAAGTATGGATTGTGTTAGCAGGACTCAAGTTAGAAGGAGAAAAATGCCATCTGGACATTGAGGGGTTCCATCAGTTCACGGTTTATCAGGATAGTTCGAGAAATCGGGATGACAATCAAAACTATTCTAGGTACAAAACTGGGGGAATGAAAATAAATGATTGACTTGCAACCTTTGTCATCTCTTGGATTCTAATGCCAAGGGGAGGAAATCATGCTCAATCTACCAACGAGGACTTATTTCTGCTAAAGGCATTAAAGGAGAATATTCAGGTAGATTGGCCTACAGCAATTTCGGATAACATGTTGAAAGTCACAAGGTTAGAGTCTGCAAAACTGCCTTATTGCGTCCTTATTTCAAAAAATTTGATTCATTTTGGCGAATAAAGTGAGTCATATAACAGAACCAGTCTCACTGACAAGTCAGCTCTGCATTTGATGCAAATGATGAAGACACCTGAAGGATGGGTGTTTGAGAATGAAGCTGCAAATATTGATGATGAAACAAAATCTGTTGGTGCTACTCACTATAGAGAAAAGTCTGAATTTGAGAGAATTGTGTTAAGGGAATTAAAAGGATTGAGAAGGATGATTGAAAAACTAAAAGACAAGTCGTAGTTGACTGAAGTGAATGCTGAAGAATCTGAAGAAGAATGCACTCCTGATACATCTTCAAAGAAGAGCACAGATGAAAGTACTGAAGATGAGAATACTAATGATTGTAGGAGTGATATAGTTCTTGCTGATTTTGTTAACAAAAAGTGGAAGAAAAAATAATTTTGTACCTTAATACCTTGATAGTTGTTTCATATTGTTTCCTTGTTATCATTTTGCAAGATGACCTTATATGTTTGATAACAGTTGAAAAACCGTTATCTTTATACTTCATTTTAACACTAAACACACCCTTTATGACTTAGAAGTTAGCTTGAAATCATGCATTTTGCTTAAGTTAGAGAATAAGAGAGTCAAAAAGGTGGTTTTCTTGGTTTTATTCTTTGTTTTCCTTGATTTGGAAGGAACTAACATGAACTGGATGAAAGAAGCTGAAGTAGTAAGAAGTTGGACTCAAGATAAGAAGGAAAAGTGCTTAAAAGAGGAATCGCAGGCACCGTTGAGGGTAATTTCACCATTGAGCGCCAGCCTCGTTGAGGAGTTCTCTGAACAATGCCTAAGCGCCAACGCTAAGGGGAAAATCAAGTGTCGCAGCCACCATTAAGCGGCACTTGCACCGTTGAGCGTCAGCCTCTTTAGTGAGTTCACTGCCAAGCTCTTGGGCGTCAATGCTGAGCGACATTTATGAGTACCACGCCTATCGTTGAGCGGTAATCCAGCGCTGAGCGCCAATTTCTTGGGCCTGGGCCAGTTTCTGTTGATTTTTATGAACTATATATTGATTTGCACGACCCAAAGAAGGCATCTTTTGGCAGAAGGAGACGCAAAAACACTCTCTTCACCCTCTTAGAGGCGGATTTTGGATGCGGAAGCTCCATTCTACAAATTCTAGGGTTTTATCTTTCGTTCTTTTCATTATTTTCATCTAGTTTCATCATGTCTATGGTAAACTAAACCTTCATTGTTGTTGGGGAAACGATGTAATCCTTTGAAACTCTCATATATTGAATTGATTCTTAATCTATATGCTTTATTTCATTAGTTGTTAGTGTTTTTCCTTTATACTCTATGCATGCTTTGTTTAACTCATTCAATACCATGATCTTTGATTTTGCCGATATGGACACATACGGGGAAATCTAGGCATGGGGGAATTCTCTAGGGAGTAATATTACCTAAACATAGGGATAGGAGGACCGATTGCCTTTAAGCTTCTGTGCAAATGTAATGCATGATCAATTTCTAGGGAGACAAGACATTGTAAACTAATAATTAGGAGTAGGCTCTTTTCACCGAGACATTGGGTTTAGGATAAATTAGAAAGTGGCATTGACATTAATGAAGGAGTAGAATTTGTAAATATATGAGAGTGGATAGGATAAAGTCGGAAACCCCAACAACATAATTCATCAATATAATTCACCTGCGTATTTTCTTGGTCAATTGATCAACACTTGCATGCATGTTTATTTTCTGTTTTGCATTATAAACACTAAATTTTCGTTCTCAAGTCTTAAATAATCAATAAATCACATGATTTTCTAGGCCAATCAGTCTCTAGGGAAAACAATACTCGGTCTTGCCGTTTATATTACTTGATACAATTCGGTACACTTGCCGGAGTCTTAACAAGTTTTTGGTGTTGTTGTCGGGGACTCGTGTTTTAACTATTTGTTTGTTCTAATAAATGTTTTCTAGGGTTTTGTGCCTAACGTTTGCAGGATGCAATTTGGACAAGAATTTAACTATATGGGCACTCAATTCTACCAAGATAATCTCAACCACTGGTGGGAACCTCACTCAAGAATGGATCAAAGCCAATTTGGGCAAGTTTTCGAACAATTTTAGAGATTACAACAACAACAATGGCAGCAACAACACTCTCTATCAATGGCAAAGTTGGAGGACGCCTTTCAACAATCTATGCAAAATGTTATCTCCGCTCAGAAACTCATTGAAGCAATATCCAAAAGGATGGAGATGTAGCTTGGTCACTTAATTGAGAAATTGGAACATTCTGGGGTTAATACTGAAGTTAACCCTAGGGAGGACTGTCAAGCCACTATCACTGAAAGTGATAAGATTTTTGATGAGGAAAAGATAGAGAAAGATGAGAAGATAGACGAAAAAGAAACAAAAAGGTAGAGTGAGGAAGATAAAGATGAAAAGAAAGAAAAAGAAATGGTTGAGAGAAAAGAAAAAAAGAGAATTTGTGTGAAAATAAAGAAAGTAAGAGAAAAGAAAAAGAGAAAATTGAGGGAGAAGAAAGGTAAGAAAAAGAGGATGAGAGGAAAGAAGAAGGAATCATATGAAAAACCCCTTCCTCATCCAAAGAAGTATCATAGGAAGAAAAAGGAACTTAAGTGCTTTATGGAGATCTTCAAGAAATTAGAGATTAAAGTTCCTATGATTGAGACATGGAAACAGGTGCTTGGTTTTATCAAATTTCTGAAGAAATTCAGCAGAAAAAAGAAAAAAAAAAGGAAAGAATATTCAGAAAGGAGAAATACCAACCCTGAAGATGGAATTGGAGCTTTTTTGGGTCAAGCTAATGACGTTAAAGAAGCACTTGCTGGGAGGCACCCCAGTGATTTAAAAACTTAATTTCTTTGATTTATTTTTTTTGTGATGTATTTTTGAACACTGTTTATTGGGTAACATCTTATGAGGGATGCTAGATGATTAAGTATCTATTGAAGGATACCAGGAAGGTATACCTACTGATGGGTGATGGTAAGGTTTGCACCTACTGATGGGTGCTAGAAAGATTTTGGGTCAGGCTCGTGACGTTAAACAAGCGCTACCTTGGAGGAAACCCGGTTGATTGAATTTATGTTTGCTTGTTTGACTCTATTCTAGTGGCATTAGGGTTTGACTGTTGAATGTTTAAAGTGGTAAGAGAGACTAAAATGCATTGTTTGAGTGAGAGTATGTGAAGGACTGAAAAAGATGTGAAACTCGAAAATCTGAGAGATGAAAATTGATAGGCATTGAACAAGAGCGCTTAAGGCAAGAAGAGAAGATGGAAAGATAGAAGCCGCACATACTGCTCAGCTGTACTTAGCGCTGAGTGGTGGACCTGCAGACTAGTTTTTAAGTTTTTAGTTTTGGGCCCAGCATGAGTTGGCCTATTACTAACTTTACTTACCCTAGGTCTCGCTCAAGCCTCTCCATTCGACCCTTACTCACTTTGAGCACTCTCAAGCACTCTCCAAAGCACTCTCTTCACTGTTCCCTTCATCCCTCTTCCTAAAACACTTCCTCCACCATCTTTGCACCACTTCTTCATTCAAGTTTGGGGTTTGGTGAGAGCACCACTAGGGGAAGTCTTCTTACACATTCATTGAGCATCTTGCACACATTTGAGTATCTCCACCCAAGTAAGTACATACATTTTTCATTTTAGGGTTTTAAGAGCATGATTTTGTATGAGAATGGTTGCCTAAGCATGAAATTTTAGGGTTATTGATGTTTATGCATGATTAAGTGAAATAATTGATGTTTGGACCGATTAAAATGCATGGTTGAGGTATGGAACTGGAAAAATTGCATGTGGCGGGAGATTAGAATCCAGCTAGGGCTATTTTGAAAAACCTGAACTGATACCACTCAGCAGTAATTGACACTGAGTGCGACTCCGTAGTTGCTGGATTTTGTGTCTTTTTCTGTGTGTTTTGGTTGCAGGTGACACTGGGGGCCCTGTTTTGCCCTCAGCGCTGATGGGTAGTGTGGTTGGACAAGGTTTTGTGATTTATTAACGCTTAATGAGATTTCTTTTGATCTTGTGAATGGTATTTGATGCAGGGATGGCCTCCTCATATGGTAAGAGGATCAAGACTATTGGAAACAAGAGGAGGGAGCTTGAAAGGTTCTATTCTAACTTGTTCCTCTCTAGAAGACATGAGCAACATCACTACCTTGTCCAAGATAGGCGACTCCTGATGGAACGCAAGGCAGGATGGATTCCAAATTTGGCTCCACAATTTGGAGAGGAGATGGAGAGTAGACATTGGGAGAAGCTAGCCACCTATCCTGCACCAACCAATATTGCAATGATGAAGGAATTCTACACCAATGCAAAGGCATTGGGTGACTCCCACACTCAGGATTATATGAGCTATGTCTATGGGAGAATTATTAGGTATGATCCTGAGTCTATTAACAGGTTCCTTAACACTGAGTGGACAGGTGTGTAGTGCCAGTTTGCACTCAACATGGAAGAAGGGACCGATTTTGATGATATAGAAAGTGTGCTTTGTGTGCCTAGAGGGCATTTTCACAGGAATAGTAGTGGTGCAGCTGTGCACATCAAGAGAGCTAATTTGACGCCTTTAGCACAGTATTGGATGGCATTTTCTCATGCTAACATCCAACCTTGCTCTCATGTCTCGGACATCACTGTTGCCAGGGCCATGTTCTTATATTGTGTGCTCAGAGGTTTGAATGTGAACATCGGCCAAATCATAGCAAATGAGATACAGAGTTGTGTTGTCACTACAAGCAACAAAGCACCTTTGGGGCATCCTTCTCTGATTACACATTTGTGTCAGCTACCTGGGGTGGACACTTCTACTCCACCATTGGAGAGGCCTAGGAAAGCCACTAATGAGGCCTACTATAGGCAATACTGCGGAGGAGATGAGGCGGCCCAGCCAGTGCCTCAAAGACGACCTAGAAGGAGAGTTCCACCATAAGGACATGCACCAGCTCATGATGCAGAGCCTTTCTAGATGAGAGACATGTACATGTCTCTGATGGAGGCCAGATTACAGTCCATCCACAGAGGGTAGGTGGCCACAACTGAGATGATCATAGGGCTTTATGACACGCCTCTTGCACACAGGTAGACCATGGACGAGTTCAACAACGTGGTGGCATGGCCAGAGAAGCAGGCACAGGGTAGTGGAGCTGGAGCACCTGAAGCTCCAGATATGGAGGATGGTGATGAGGACACCGACTTTGAGGATTCAGAAGAAGGAGAGGAGGAGGACTCTAATGACAGCATGGGCTGAGGAGATGAGATATCATTTACTGATGGATGTTATCTACATTAGAACTGGATTTTTCTATGTTTTTGGTTTTGTAATTTGAACTTATTTGCTTCTGTTTTTAGTATAGAGTTTGATGTACTTGGTTGAAAACTTTATCTGATGCAGTGGTTTGACCATTGATTTTGTGTGTGATGAGTATTGCTTGATGATACTTTGATATTGATGATGTTAAGAATGTGCACCATATGCTGATATACAGGTGGTATTCACAAGCTATGTGAATAGATGCATAATGTTGTGATTGTGGTTGTGATGCTAAGCAGGGTGTTTATTTGGGATATTTGGAATATTGAGTGAGCTTATATGAGAGGTTTTGAGCTTCAGAGTTTTGTTGATGTGATTTTTATCTACTTGAAAGCATGAATGTTTTTGCCCAAGTTTATATGATTGACTGAATTGCATACTTGTGCCATATGATCAAGGCCATTTTTTATTAGCCCTTTCTTAGCCAATGCATAAATTTTTGTCCGAATACAAAAAAAGCACAATGTCTTCTACCCTTTTTGAACCTAAGCCTTAAACAGAATGTGAAAACCCTTTTGAAAATCTACCTTGAGTTAAGTTGAGAATTATTGTGTGGTATTGATAAAGGTTCAAGTTTGGGGTTGTTGGGAAGGTTGAAAAGAAAAGATAGGCATTGAGTTAAAGCATTGAGCAAAGCATGAAAAGGATAGAAAAGATAGAAAAGATAGAATGAAAGAAAGTAAAGCTCAATGCAAAAAGGGGAAAGTTGGGAATGAGTAACATTGGTTGTTTAAAGAGAGTTTGTGTTCGAATGAGAAAATTTTCAAATAACTCTCTTAACTGAAGGATTTTGTGTTCTAGAAAAACAATTTTGTCTTGTTAGCCCAGCCTCATTATAAGCCATGAAAAGTCCTTGTGATGACATGTGTGTGTGAGTATGTTTGATTGTGGTAAATGAAAGGCAAATTTGTTTTATGTGACATGTGGATGGTAGAGGGAAGGAGTGACCTCTTGAAACACTTGTGCGGTTGAGTGAAACACTTTATCTGGTGAGGAATGATTCCATGAATTCATGATTACATCTGTGCTTAGTTAATTGATCTTTCATGAGAATAGCATCTGTTGGAGATTATGTGATTGTGTGAACATCATGATGAGTTGTTATGAATCAAAGCATGTGTGCATCTTAACTAAATTTTATTGATAAGCTTATTTGAGTGATTAATTGTCTTGAAAGAGAGGTTTTGGAATGTGTTAAACCATTGTGTTGATTGGTCGAAGACTAAGTTTCATCTTATTTGCTTGAGGACAAGCAAAGTTCTAAGTTTGGGGTTGTGATAACGGTTCAAAAACCGTTATTTTTACCCTTTTTGACTTAGAAATTAGCTTGAAATCATGCATTTTGCTTAGGTTAGAGAATAAGAGACTCAAAGGTGGTTTTCTTGGTTTTATGCTTGGTTTTCCTTGATTTTGCAGGAATTAACATGAACTGGATGAAAGAAGCTGAAGTAGTAAGGAGTTGGACTCAAGAGAAGAAGGAAAAGTGTTTAAAAGAGGAATCGCAGGCACCGCTAAGCGCAATTTCACCATTGAGTGCCAGCCTCGTGGAGGAGTTCTTTGGACAATGCCTAAGCGCCAACGCTGAGGGGAAAATAAAGTGTCGCAGCCACCGCTGAGCGGCACTTTCACGGCTAAGTGCGGTTAAGTCCCTGGCAAGTGTACCAGATCCTTATCAAGTAATATAATTGGTAAGCCCAATATCGTTCTTCCCAAAGGACTCAAAGGCCTAATCTTTCATGTAAACTAATCGCATAAGACTTGAGAAAAGAATTTGGTGGTTTGTATGCAAAGAACAAAAATAAACATGCAATGCAATTGATTCAATTGGTTTTGAGAAACTATGGATGAATGGTGTTCTTGGGGTTTACAATTTCATCTTATCCACTCTCATATATCTACTCTTCTTATTTACTTCACTTATTTATCTAATTTCCATGCATACTTTCTTAATTACCCTTAACCCAATCCCTTGGTGAAAAGAGCCTATTACTAATTACCGGCTTGCTATCCCTAGCCTCCCCTAGTAACCAATAATGCAATGTGATCGGAAGCAATTACAATTGACCGTCCTACCCCTATCCCTAGGCGATATTAGCATAACCAAGGAATTTCCCACCAGTTCATGACATTACCGTACGTCCCCATATCGATAAAGACAAACATCTTTTACTGAATGAGTTAAACAATAAAAGCTTTGAGCACAGATGAGAACCCAACAATTGATAAATAAGTATATGACAAGCATATGAAATAAATAAGAATTTAAATATATTGAGAGTTTCAAAAGATTACATTGTTCCCCAACAAAAAAGGGTTTAATTCACCAAAACCATGGTGAAACTAGATGAAAATAATGAAAGAGTGGAAGAAATAACCCTAAACTTGGTTGAATGGAGCCTAAGCATCCAAGGAACCTCCTCCAAGGTGTGGAATAACTCTGGACGTTTCTCTCTGCCAAAAGAATCCCTATCTAATTCGCACTGGGGCTATATATAAGCCCAACAAGATAACAGATAAATTACATATAGATTTACATAATCTAGCTAAAAAAACAGACAACCTCCCAGGCGCCTAAATTCACCGCTCAACGGTTTTCCTTTTGTCGCTTTGACCGCTCAACGGTCAGTTTTACCGCTGAGCGGTTTCCCTCTAATCACTTTGAGCGCTCAGCGGACCATTCCGACGCTCAACGGCTTGCTTTACCCTTCTCTTCATCATATTTCTCCTTCTTTCACGGGTCTAAGTGCACCTTACTTTACTTCCATCTTCAACTCATCTAAAAACCCTGCAAAACAATCATAATATCTCTAAAACCAACTTTTGACTCTCAAGAGACTCAACTAAGTGTTTTTCTTGATTTAAAGCTCATTCTAAGCCATAAAGGGTGTGTTTTACTATCAAATTTAAGCATGAAAATAGCGGTTTTTAGACCGTTATCACAACCCCAAACTTAGAACTTTGCTTGTCCTCAAGCAAACAAGACAAAACTTGGCTTTCCACTTTTTCATCAAATAATTCACACTTTTCAAACTTCTTTTTCTCATGAAAAGTTATCATACAATTCAGATTTCAGTGGAATTCTACAAAGATGTATGCATGCTTTCAATCCAAACTAATTCACATAATCAATCTTTTTCCATCATATGTTTTGTTCATGAATGATCAATCAATTAAACATAAATGTAAACATGGATTTAACAATTCTCACCAAACAAGGTTTCACTCAATCACTCAAGTGTTTTGGGAGGTCACTCTACTCTCTACTATTTACATGTCACATAAAACAATATTGTCATTCATCTTAAACAATCAAAATCTTCACATGCATATGTCATCACAAGGACTTTTCCAAGGCTTGTATTGTGGCTGGGCTATCAAGAAAATTGGTTCTTCTCGAAACAAAATCCTTGAGTTAAGAGAGTTTAAATCATCATTCAAAGTTCAAGCACACTCTCTTTTCAACCAATCTCACTCATTCCCAACTTTTCCCTTTTTCATTTTACATTGAGTTCTTTTTACATGCATAAACTCTTTTCTTCTTTTCTTTCCTTTTCACATGTATTTTTCTTTTTCATCTTTTGCTTTTCTTTCTCTTTTGCCTTTCACTTTCCCCATTTAACCCCAAACTTGAACCTTTTCAACATAATTATTCTCAACCCTAACTCAAGGTAAATCAATTCAATAAGGGTTTTTATACTATTTAAGGTCAAGGTTCAACAAGGGTATATCATTCAAAATTCTTTGGGTGAAAATTTGGCTAAGTAAGGGCTTTCCAAGCATGGCCTTGATCATATGACATACACATGCAATTCAATCAATTATCAAGATTAAGTCAATACCATTCATGATCCTCTGTAAACAGTACACACAACAATAAAACTCTGAAGCTCAATACCTCACATAATCATGCTTTCTCACTTCTCACATGAATCCTGCTTAGCATCAAAATCACAATCATGAATCACTTACTCATCTGTTCACATAACTAGTGAACCATAAACCTGGATATCAACATTCACACATTCTCAATCATCATCCACAATCAATCATCAATAGCAAACAACTCATCATGCAATAATATTGAACCATTATCCGAATAAGTGTACAAGCCAAACATAGACTCAAACATAAATTCAACCTATACTACTAATTCAAAGTACAAAGAAAAAGAAAAAGAAAAATCCCTTTTCCAAATGCTGGCATCCATCAGTAGATGCCATTAGCGCATATCCTCATCTGAGTCATCATCCTCATCCTCCTGGGCATCCTCAAAATCTTCATTATCCTCCTGGTCATCATCCTGTCCTCCTGAAGTTCCAGCAGCTCCTGACCCACTACCATGTGCCTGTCCCTAAGGCCAAGCCATCACACTACGGAACTCATCCATAGTCCATCTGTGCACTGGTAGGTGGTCATAAAGTCCTATAATCATCTCGGCAGTGGCCACCTGCCCTCTATAAAGAGACTCCATCCTAGCCTCCATCAAAGACCTATACATGTCTTCCATATGAAAAGACTCAGGCTGCTGTGCCGGTGCATCTGCAGGCTCATCCACCTGTTGCGCTGCTGCCCTCCTAGGACGTCTCCTAAGGACTTCTCCAACTAGCTTGTCACCTCTACAATACAGATGAAAATAGGAGGCATTAATAGCACTCCTCGGCCTCTCAAAGGGTGGAACTGAAGTGTTCACTCCTGCTTGTTGGCACAAATATGTAATTAAGGACGAATGTCCTAATGGTGTCCTACTGCTCACTGTGTTGGCACAACTCAAAATTTCGCTGGTAATGATTTTACCAACGTTCACGTCCATCTGCCTCAGCATACAGTAGATAACCAAGATCCGATGCAAAGTGATATAAAAAACATGAGAACATGGCTGGATATTGGCATGTGTAAATGCCATCCAGTATTTGGCTAGGGGAGTTAAATTTGTCCTAAGGATATTCACCGGTGCTCCATTAGGGTTTCTCTGAAAATGTCTCCTAGGGATACACATCACTCTCTCAATATCTTCATAATCCCTGGCCTCCCCCAGTATAGCAGCATACCTGCACTGCTCTCCTGGCCACTCAGTCCCTAGAGAAGCATTGATGGTGTCAGGATCATAGTTGATCAAGTGTCCACGTACATAGCTCATGTACCTCCCTGCAGACACTCCTCCTCTCTGCAAGGCATTGGCATAGAATTCCTGGCTGGTGCTGGATAAGTAATTAGTCTCTCCCATCCTCGCCTTTCAATCTTCATACCAAACTCTGGAGCCAAATCAGGAATGTACATGGCTTTTCTTTCCATCAGCAGTTGCCTTTCTTGGACTATAGCAAAATGTTCTTCATGCCTCCTTGAAAGAAACCTTGAAGAATAGTATCTCCTTGGTCTCTCAGGTTCCTTCCTTTTGTTGCCCATTGTCTTAACTCTTTTTGAGGTAGACATTCCTGCATAAATCAAATTCATCCAACAAAATTCACAGAAATATCATTAGAGGTTAGTGCATCATCAGATCATATAATTATTTTGAAGAAAAACAGGGCTCTTCAATACATAAACATTCAAAATTTTAAAACATTTAGGCAAAATGGCTGCAGACCGCCCAGCGTCAAAAGGGACCGCCCAGCTGGTTTGCCTCAAGCCGTGCCACCGCCCAGCGCCAAAACAGACCGCTCAGCGGTGACGGCTAGTGTTTTTCAAAATCTTTGCCTATTTGATACTTATCTCCACTCTTTTGCTAATTTCATCAATCCAGATCAAAATCATGCAATTCAATCAGTTAAAACAGTTCCTATTCTATCAATTCATGCCTAGAAATCAAAAAGCCCTAATTTTATCATGTTTCTAAGCATGTTCAACAATAAATCCCCAAATTAGAAACCCTAAACAAGAATTTGCATACTTACTTGAATGGAAATTGTGACTTCTTGCAGAGAAATTACTTCATTGATGATGGCTTTCCTCTCTAATGTAAATCCCTCAACCAAAAACCCCAAACTTTGACAAAGTAATGGTGAAAAATTGAATTTTTGGTGATTGGGTGAATGAGAAAGTGAGGAAATCCTTCTAAAAAGCTCTTGAAATTGAAAGAAGAGTGTTAGGGCTTAGGGAGATGTTAACGGATTGGCAAGCGTACCAAGTCGTTCAAGTAATAATAAAATGGTAAGTCCAAGTATCGTTTCCCAAGAGACTCGAAAGGCCTTATCGTTTGCGTGAATTAAAAGAGTAAGACTTGAAAATAAAAATTAATTAATTGGTTTTGATAACAAAATATAAACATGCAAAAGAGATTGATTCAATTGACAAGAAGAAAGCAATGGATGAATGGAGTTGTTGGGGGTTTACAATTTCATCTTATTCGCTCTCTCTTATTTACTCCTCTTGATTAATTAGCTTGATTATCTAATTGTCATGCAACTTTCTTGGCCTACCCTTAACCCGATCCCTCGTCGAAAAGAGCCTATTACTAATTACTAGCTTGCTATCCCTCGCCTCCCCTAGCAATTAATAATGCAATATAGAACAGAAGTGACAAACAATTGATCATCCTACCCCTATCCCTAGGTGGTATTGCTTAATCAAGGAATTACTCACCAGTTCATGATAGTACTGTACGTCCCTGTATCAATAAAGACAAACAATAGTTATCGAATGAGTTAAACGATAAAAGCATTAAGCACAGATGAGAACCCAACAATTAATAATCAACGCATATGAAAATAATATAAATTAATCAAGAGTTTCAATAGAAGAGAGTATCAAAAGATTACATTGTTTCCCCCAACAACAATAGGGTTTAGTTCACTATAGTCATGGTGAATCTAGATGAGAAATGGATGAGGAATGGAAAAGCAAACCCTAGATAAGAAGAAATGGAGCCTAAGCATCCAAGATCCTCTCCAGAGAGTGAAATTAGGTCTGACCGCCCCCTTCTGTCAAAAGAATTCATCTAAACTCGCACTAGGGCTATTTATAGCTGAGGAATGTCATAGAAAACAGGCCCAAGCCCAGCAGACAGCCGCTCGGCGCCACACTTATTCCGCCCTGGCGGTTTGCCTCTAGTCAGAAATCCGCCCAGCGTCCATGCCTGGTGCCAACTCCTCGCACTAGACCGCCCAGCGGTGTAATTTACCGTCGGATGGTGCGTCGACTCTTCATTTTTCTTCCCTTTTCTTGAGTCTACGACCTTCATCTTCAGCTCCATTCTTCACTTTCCCAAAAATGCTACAAAACAATGCAAAACAAGCATAATATCGCTAAAAATAGCTTTTGACTCTCTACAGACTCATTTATTGGGTTTTGCTTGATTCTAAGCTCATTCTAAGCAGTAGAGGGAGTAATTTGGTCTAAATTGACATATGAAAATAACTGTTTTTCAACCGTTAACAACAACCCCAAACTTAGAACTTTGCTTGTCCTCAAGCAAACAAAACAAAATAGAGCTTGGCTTTATACNATTTCATCCAATGATTCAACATTCCTAAAGTACATGACAAACACTACTCAATTTCAAATTCTCAGTGAAATCAAATTAAGATGCATGCATGCTTTCAATTCAGAGATTGCACTACAGAAGTTACACATTATGAATTACCAGTCCACTAAGCAAAAATGCACTTATGAAAATTAACAATTCATAGCAAGCAAGTGTTTCACTCAATCACTCAATTGTTTAGGGTGACACTCCAACTCTCTATCATTCACAAGTCATAAGAAATAACATTGCCATTCATCTCAAACAATCAACATCTTTACATGCAAATGTCATCAAAAGGACTTTTCCAAGGCTTGTAATGAGGTTAGGTTAACAAGAAAAATTGTTTTTTCTGGAAAACAAAATCCTTGAGTTAAGAGAGCTATCATAATATTCAACATTTAAGCACAACTCTCTTCCTCCCAATCTCTCTCATTCCCAACTTTTTCCCTTTTTCTTTTCATTGAGCTCATCTTCATGTTTTTTCTTATTTTTTCTTTTTCTCATGTATTTTTCTTTTTCAACATTTGAGCTCAATGCTTCTTAACAACATTTCAATTTCCCCCATGTAACCCCAAACTTGAACCTTTTCATCACATACAGTTAAGCTTATCCTAACTCAAGGTAAAGAATTTCAAGACAAGGGTTCACCTCCTATTTAAGGCTAAGGTTCAAAAAGGGTATAATATTTTAAGCTCTGCAAGTGAAAATTTGGCTAGAGAAGGGTTTTCAAAAATGGCCTTGATCATATGACATTCACATGCAATTCAATCAATCATTGAGATTAAGGCAATATCATCCATGCTTTCCTGTGAATAATACATACAACAATGAAAACTCTGGAGCTCAATACCTCACACAACATGCTTTCTCACACAAAATTCATACATACACCCTGCTTAGCATCATAATCACAATCATAATTTACTATACACCTGTTTCACTGAATATCAACATGCAACACACCCCAATTATCAATCACATCAGATCATCATCAAATAAGCTCATCATGCAAATTAGTCAGTCAAACATCTTCAGAAAAGTATTTAGGCCAAGCATACACACTGAAAAAAAAAATTCAACCTATTCTAAAAATTAAAAATGCAAAAGTAAAAGAGAGAAAACTAGGTTGCCTCCTACTAGCGCTTGTTTAACGTCACGAGCCTGACCCAAACCTGTTTAGCACTTGTCAGTAAGTTCAATTCCTTCCACTACCCATCAGTAGGTGTGCCTTCCTGGAATCCTTCAGTGGATTCAAAAATTTTTAGCATCCCTCAGTAGATGCTACCCAAAAATTGTTCCAAAAATTCAAAAATTACATGTTCAAGCGAAAGTAAAAGTGAAAATAACGGAAAATGAAAATTGTTCATACAAATACAAAAACAATTTCCAGCAAATCAACTCTTTTTCTTCACTTTGGGATCTTCATCATCCCACCAGCTCAACTTTCTTCTCTCCACTCTCTTGACTGCTACGGAATATGGCCTTCTAATCTCCATCATTCCTTCATCTTTCAACTTCCTGTTGACAATCCACTTTCTGTTTTTAAATCACACTGGAAAGCCCCGCAGAATGGCATGTCCCCTGAAAAGGTTGATTCCTCCTTTCAAACCTTCCTTTTTTCATGAATATGCAAAACATTACAATTGTCACGAAAATCAATACCTGTGGAGTTTTCTTCCTTTGCAGCTTCTCTCTTGGCCCTTTTATATTTGAATCTCCTTACTGCCCTCCGTGTAGTTTCTTCAGAGCCATAAACCAACACTTGGTCATGATCCCTTAACTTTATTCCTTCATCATGGATACGTATAACCATCTTAGAAGTCCGCAAGAATGGTCTTCCTAAGATTAATGGAATTCTTCCCTCATTGGTCATATCCACAACTATAAAGTCAACCAAAAATTCCAACTCCTTGATTTGGACAATTGCATTTCCCACCATTTCAATTGGCTTCTTCCTAGATCCATCCGCCACTGTCAAGATTAACTTGGTGGGCTTTAATTCCAGCCCTCCAATCTTCTTAAAATCATTGAAGGGCGTCAGATTAATGCTTGATCCCGAATCAATCATAGCTTCCCCTATATTTACATCATTTATGACACACGGAAGAGTCAAAGCCCCTGCATCCTCCATTTTCTGCGGATGGTTCTTCTTTCTGGGCTTAACCAGCTGCTCTTGATCTTCTTCATGACCTAGATCAATTAACCTCCCAAGATAGTATTTGATCTTCTCATCATACTCAGAGGTTTGTGAAAATGTTAAGGGTTAATGGGTGCCTCATTAAGAATATTACGGAGTGATTCTCTAATACTTTCCTGCTCTTTTTCTCTTTCTGTTTTCTTCTCTTCGCATCTCTTATGCTTATTATGAATCCTCTCCTCCTCTTCATCCTCACTGCTTCCAATCTCAATTATTTCTTCCTTTGGCTTCCTTTTACTTCTTGTTATAACAACTTTTCACTCCTCTTTTGGGTTAACATCAGTGTTAGCCCGAAATTGATTTTTCTCCATGGTTTCTACCCTCTTAGACAGCTGTCCAATCTGTGTTTCCAGTGATCTAAAACTGGCCTGATCACTCGCTTGTTGAGACTCATATACTTTCATAAATTTGTCAAATCTGTCATTTAATTCTCTGACTGTCTCTGTCAAGCTGCTTACTTGCTGCCATAAGGGGGAAGGTTGTTGTTGTTGGAAGTTGCCCACTTGTCCAGATGAATTATTCTGGCCTTGCCCAATACTTGGGTGGTTCTTCCACCCTAGGCTAGAATTGCCTTGGTTGAAATTGTCGTGCTTATATTGAAGTTGGGCTCCCATGTAATTAACATCCTGCTGCATCTCCTTCGTGAAAGCACATTGACCATTGATATGGTCACCACCGCATAAGTCACAAAGTTGTTGTGTTTGAGAAATATTTCTGATTCCCTTAGGAAGTTCAGAGAGGACCTTCGTCAATTTATCTAATTTTTGGCTGAGAAGATGATTCTGAGCAGCTGCAGCATCTTCAGAAGGAAGATGCAAGAGTCCTCCTTTTTGTATGCCCCTCTCACTCTGTGATACTTCATTTAAGGCCATCTCTTCAATCAACTCAAACGCCTCATTTTCCGTTTTTCTATTAATACTACCTCCAGCTGAGGCATCTAACATCATCTTGGAATGAGCATGTAAACCTCCAAGGAAAGCAAGTAAGAATGACGTCTTATCGAATCCATGGACTAGGGTCTTCCTCAATAAGCCCTTAAGTTTGTCCCATGCTTGCCCGAGAGTTTCCTCCATCCCTTGCTTGAATGAAGAGATCTCCAGCTTCCCTTGATTAATTTTTGGAACCGGAAAGAATTTAGTGACAAATTGTTGTGCCACAGCCTCCCAAGTCCTGAAAGTTCCTTCAGGGAAAGAATGCAACCAATCCTTTGTGTTTCCTCCTAGAGAAAAAGGAAACAAACTGAGTCTAACTCTGTCATCCGACACTCCATGAATCTTCACGGTGTTGCAAATCTCACCAAAGATGGTCAAATGGTTATAAGGATTCTCATTCGACAACCCATGGAATTGATTATTCTGCACCAATTGGATGAGCACCAGACTCATCACGATGTTGGTTGCGTTATCAGCTGGAACTGTAATACTGTTGAAGTTCAAGGGGCCCACTGTATTTGCTGCGTCCCCTGGTGTACGTCTAGGAGGAGGTTGCTCAGCCATCTCCTCAAAATCCGTTGCAGGAATCACAAATGAAAACTGCGAAAATCCTTCAGGAGAAAGAGATCTCCCAGGTGAAGGATGTCTCCTTCTCCTCCTGTCTGGTAGTCCTTTTAAAAGAGGTTGCTGATCTTTTCTGCTTCTAGTATGTATTGCTTCCTGCATACACAAGACACAAACCCTACAAGCACTTTTACAGAAAAACAAAATAAAACACAATTAAAACAAAAACAAAAATAATTACAGTCAAGTCAAATTCAGTCAATCCACACTAGTAGAAAAACTTAAACCTCGAGTCCCCGGCAACGGCGCCAAAAACTTGTTAACGGATTGGCAAGCGTACCAAACCGTTCAAGTAATAATAAAATGGTAAGTCCAAGTATTGTTTCCCAAGAGACTCGAAAGGCCTTATCGTTCGCGTGAATTAAAAGAGTAAGACTTGAAAATAAAAATTAATTAATTGGTTTTGATAACAAAATATAAACATGCAAAAGAGATTGATTCAACTTACAAGAAGAAAGAAATGGATGAATGGAGTTGTTGGGGGTTTACAATTTCATCTTATCGGCTCTCTCTTATTTACTCCTCTTGATTAATTAGCTTGATTATCTAATTGTCATGCAACTTTCTTGGCCTACCCTTAACCCGATCCCTCGGCGAAATAAGCCTATTACTAATTACTGGCTTGCTATCCCTAGCCTCCCCTAGCAATTAATAATGCATTATAGAACAGAAGTGACAAACAATTGATCGTCCTACCCCTATCCCTAGGTGGCATTGCTTAATCAAGGAATTACTCACCAGTTCATGACAGTATTGTACGTCCCCGTATCAATAAAGACAAAAATAGTTATCGAATGAGTTAAACGATAAAAGCATTAAGCACAGATGAGAACCCAACAATTAATAATCAACGCATATGAAAATCATATAAATTAATCAAGAGTTTCAATAGAAGAGAGTATCAAAAGATTACATCGTTTCCCCCAACAACAACAGGGTTTAGTTCACCATAGTCATGGTGAATCTAGATGAGAAATGGATGAAGAATGGAAAAGCAAACCCTAGATAAGAAGAAATAGAGCCTAAGCATCCAAGAGATCCTCTCCAGAGAGTGAAATTAGGTCTGGTCGCCCCCTTCTGTCAAAAGAATTCATCTAAACTCGCACTAGGGCTATTTATAGCTGAGGAGCGTCACAGAAAACAGGCCCAAGCCCAGCAGACAACCGCCCGGCGCCACACTTATTCCGCCCGGCGGCAAGAGTCTACCGCCCGGCGGTTTGCCTCTAGTCGCAAATCCGCCCAACGTCCACGCCTGGTGCCAACTCCTCGCACTAGACCGCCCAGCGGTGTAATTTACCGCCGGGCGGTGCGTCGACTCTTCATTTCTTCATTTTTCTTCCCTTTTCTTGAATCTACGACCTTCATCTTCAGCTCCATTCTTCACTTTCCCAAAAATGCTACAAAATAATGCAAAACAAGCATAATATCGCTAAAAATAGCTTTTGACTCTCTACATACTCATTTATTGAGTTTTGCTTGATTCTAAGCTCATTCTAAGCAGTAAAGGGAGTAATTCGGTCCAAATTGACATATGAAAATAATTGTTTTTCAACCGTTAACAACAACCCCAAACTTAGAACTTTGCTTGTCCTCAAGCAAACAAAACAAAATAGAGCTTGGCTTTATACCATTTCATCCAATGATTCAACATTCCTAAAGTACATGACAAACACTACTCAATTTCAAATTCTCAGTGAAATCAAATTAAGATGCATGCATGCTTTCGATTCAGAGATTGCACTACAGAAGTTACGCATTATGAATGACCAGTCCACTAAGCAAAACCGAGACCATCAGCGCCACAACCGCTCAGCGGTAAAATGGACTACTCAGCGGTCTGCGCTTAATTCCACTTCTTCTTCTTTTTCTTTCTTTTGAGTAACCTTTCCCTCTAACACTCAATTTCAACCTTCAATTTTTTCAAATATGTGTCTTTCCTCTCTCAGATGCAATCATTAATATGCAATGCATTTATCACAGGATTAAAAACAAAATAATCAACTGGGTTGCCTCCTAGGTAGAGCTTGTTTAACGTCATGATCCTGACCTAAACCTGTTTAGCACTCTTCAGTAAGTGCTTATCCATCCAACACCCTTCAGTAGGTGTTCTTACCTTGTATCCTTCAATGGACACAAAAGATTTAGCATCCCTCAGTAGATGCTACCCAAAAAGTGTTCAAAACTTTAGTAAAATACATGTACAGAATCAAATACCCTAAAACTACGAATGTTTATACAAAGTGGGATTTAGATGTAATCAATTCATTCCATCCCGGTTGGGATCTTCATCAACCCAACTCATTAGTTGCTTTCTATCCACTTTCTTTATCGCTCTTGTGAATGGTTTCCTGATTTCCAGCTTGCCATCTTCTCGATTCTTAATAACAAGCCACTTCTTGTTCTTGAATCTCACTTGTGCTCCTATTGTAAGTGGTGTATATTCAGTGTGGATAGTTCCCCCTTTGTCAACCTCCTCATCTTTAGGTACCTGCAAAACATTACAATTATTAGAATTAGTACCTATTGTGTTGTTCTTTAATGCAACTTCTCTCCGTGACTTCTTATGTCTGGCCCTCTTTTTTATTTTAGTACTTTTCTCTTTAAAGTCAGTATAAAAGAGTACATTCTCTTTATCTCTCATCATGATCCTTGCATCATGGACACTTATAGACATCTTGGATGTTGCCATGAAAGGTCTTCCTAAAATTAATGGAATCCTTCCTTCATTCTCCATGTCCACAACTATAAAATCAGCTAAGAATTCTAACTGCTCCACTTGAACAACCACATTTTCCACCATGCCGCATGGTGTTTTAACTGAATCCGCCATTGTCACTATGAGATTAGATGGCTTTAATGTTAGCCCTCCAATTTTCTTAAACAAACGTATGGGCATCATGTTAATACTAGATCCAGAATCTATCATTGCTTCTCCTATATCAACCTCATTAATCTTACATGCTAGATTCAAGCAACCTGGTTCTTTTACTTTCAGCGGATAATTCTTCAGAGGTTGAATCTCAAATTCTTGCTCATCACCATCCTCATCTAAATCTATCATATCTCCAAGATAAAATTTCATTCTTGCAGGAATCTGTTTTATAATTGAAGGCATAATGCATCATCAAAAAAAGGGGGAGATTGTTGAGATTGTTGATAAGGGAAGCACTGGTTTAGACAAACCTTAATCTCATAGTGTTCTGGTATTTTATGATGACAACACATTATTAATAACACATTATTAATAACACATGTATTGTTATGTGTTACATGTTCCATTCTTTATTAAGAATGATATCTTGAAGAAAATGTTTATGTTGATTCTCATATATGTATGCATATTCACTGATCTTATACTTGATACATCATTTGTGATTGCATTACATATGTTTAAGAAAAGAAAACCACATGCACTTTGTTGAACTTATATTGTGTGGCAAAACTGCAAGTTTTAAGTCGACTTCATTATGAAGTAAGTCGATTAAAACTCGTGACTTTGCACAGATTTTCAAAAACAGTGTTGTGAGTAATTTTGTAATGAAAAGTTTTTCAAAATTGTTCTGAAGTGTTTAAGTCGACAGCATGCGCAATGAATTCGACTTAGTTAGTTATAGGTTTTGAAATTCTGTTAATGCTTTTGTGTTATAAAGGCTATATTTCAATTTTATGCTAAAGCATTAAATGAAAGTCAACTGAGTTAAATGTGTAATCAATTTGGTTGTTATGATTTTTGCTAATTGTTTTAATTGTTATAACTGTCTTATGACAGTTGACTACAATAGTGGCAAAGTCAACTACAGGAGCGTTTGTTTTATAGAAAACTATAAATAGATGATTCACAAAGAGAGAATGGGACTTTGGTTGATCTAACATTTTCATTTGTTGTTTTAGATTGTGATCTTTGTGAAAATGCTCCAAGAACTCATCAAGAAGACGGAGAAGATGTTTCTTTGAAGAGTTTCTTTAGGACGAGGAAAGTTATGCTTACTTTTTGATCAAATTCTTCACTACTGGTGTTCATCATATTGATCAAGACTTATCAATCTATTGGAGATTGGACTGCCCTGTTGGGATTACAAGAAGAGAAGGTGGAGTTCTGTACACTTTGAGGATTTTTCAAAGTGTGTTGAAGATTGCAAAAGAGGGGATATCTTGTTGCAGATCTTTGTGTTGTTGCCTATATTTATAGTCAGAGGGTTAGAGAGATTGTCTATATTTTGACGTGGAGGTCTCTATAGAAATCTTGTGTAAAAACCTTGACTAATATAGTGCATTGGCTTCCTGGTTATGGAAGGACACTGAATATAGGTATTGAGGCCGAACCGGTATAAAAACTTTGTGTTTGCTTTCTCTTTCCCTACACTCTTTACTTTTAGTCGACTTTACATTTAGCACAGTCAACTTTATTTTTCCGCTACACTTAAACTTCTTATTCCTTGTGATTTAAGAAACTTTGTAAAGCTTTACACTTTGCAAAAAAGATTTTAAAAAGACTCTAATTTTTTAACCCCACTAATTCACCTCCCCTCTTGGTGTTCAAACTAAGCCATCCTGTTTCCAACATTTTGGTATGTGCATAATATTTATATCTTCTATTGTTTTTTGGATTAATATCACTTTTGGTCTCTATTTTTGTTAGTTTTATTCAATGTGGGACTCATTTTTTTCGAATGTTCAATGTAGTCCCTTATATCGTAATTTATGTTCAATTTAGTCCTTTTGGCTAACTACGTTTAAATCGTTAATGGCTAAATGTCCACATGCCCAATTAGTGAATGACATGGCAGTTAATGGCTGATGTGGACACTCACTAGTGTAGAAAGGGCTTTAGACGTCTGTTATTTTGGGCTTTTAACGTTAGATCCCGATCTGACGTCTTTATGGGTGACGTTGATGGGACGTCGGACTTATAGAATCCGACGTCTATAGGGACGTCGGACATAGCACTAACCAACGCCTAAGAGCATTATACAGACATTGGTTAGTGTCATGTCTGATGTCTAAGCGCACTATAAAGACGTCGGACATGGCACTAACCAACGTCTAAGGGCATTATAGACGTCGGGCATGGCATTAACCAACGTCTACTTACCTGTTGTGTTTTAGTGCAGTTTTGTTCGTGTCCTTGGATAGCCTAGTAGCACCTTCTCCCTTTGCTAGTTTCCTCATAAGAAAAGCTTGTGTCTTTTGGATCTCTTATTGCAATTCAACCCAAAACCGACTGGGTCTTTACCTAGTTCCATTCCAATCGCCAAGGAAAAAGAATACGGTGACATGAGAACTAGGCAAGGACCCAGGTTTGGTTTTGGGTTGAAATTCCTTAAGAGATCCAAAAGACACAGCTTTTCTTACGAGGGAGCTAGCAAAGGGAGAAGGTGTTACTATGTTACCCAAAGACACGAGCAAAACTACACTAAAACACAACGAAAACTCATTTTAATCGGTTCAAATAGAAGATAATCCATCAAAGACTAATTTAATTAGAGTAAAAGTAAGTTTAAATGGTTCAAAAGAGATAAAATGCACCTAGAATGCAATGCCGAGGAGAGAAAAGGTGAGGAGGAAGATGATGATGTGCGCGTATCTGTGGGTTCGCGAATTCTAACTTAACAAGAATCTAGACATCGGATCCCCTACTGCCTGACGTCTATTCTCGACTAGACGTCGGTGACTTCATTAATTTGACGTCCATTCGAATAAAAAATTAATATTCACGGTGTATATAGACGTCGGATCTAGGGGGAGCCGATGTCCAAGACAACTTTTCACCTATCTTGTCAGGCCATTTAGACGTCGGATGTAAGGGGATTTGACGTCCAAAACAACTTTTTCACCTACCCTGTCAGGCCATTTAAAGTATAGACATCGATTACAAGGGGGCCCGACGTCTATATACGATTATAGACGTCAGATTGGCGGGAACAGACGTCTATAAGGCAGATAAAAAAGACTTTTCACCTACCAGTCAGTCGCGTATACGACGGTTAGGGTGGACCCGACGTCTATAAAATTATAGACGTCGGGGACTCTACTAACCGACATCTATATGGCCACTTATTTACAAAAATGCAACCGGTCAATAATTTACATTGGATATTTTGTGCTCTGACGTCTAAGGGGTGACGTTAAAGGCCAATTCTACAGTAGTGACTTAAAGGCATAGTGATGTGGATTTGTTATATGGAATTGATTTTCTGATATTAGGGTTCTTTTTTTTTTGTGCACCTATTGTTTTCGTCAATTGGATTTGAGTGGGTTTTCTAAATTAAGGTTTTTGAGGTGTGAAGGTTTGATCGTGGTTTGGTAGGTAAATCAAGAAGAAATCGAACATCGGTGACTTTATCATTCAAATTGGAAGCATTGATCTTTGCCAAAATCAGGTTTGTGTTCGTAATCTATGCTCTGTTGCATTTGTTTTACATTTTGTTGGGGTGATTATTAAGCCCTTGGCAAGTGTACTAGATCGTTATCAAGTAATATAAATAGTAAGACCGAGTATCGTTCTCCCAAAGGACTCAGTGGCCAAGACGTTCGTGTGATTTGATTGCATAAGACTTGAAAGAAGAATAATTGGTAGTGTTGATGCAAAAACAAAATTTAAACATGCAAATGCAAATTGAATCAGTTGGCAAATAAGACTATGAATTAATGGAGTTGTTGGGGTTTACAATTTCATCTTATCCACCCTCCTATATCTATTATTCTTGTTAAATTCGCTTTATTATCAATGTCATGCAACTTTCTAATCTACTCAAAACTTGATTCCTCAACGAAGAGAGCCTATTATCAATTACTAGTTTACCATTCCTAGTCTCCCTAAATAATTAATAACGCATGATAAATAAAAGTTTAAAGCAATTGGTCGTCCTACTCCTATTCCTAGGTAGTATTGCTTAACCAAGATAATTCCTATCAGTTCGAGACTTCCCCGTATGTTCCCGTATCGACAAAATCAAATATCATAACACCGACTGAGTTAAACGATGCAAGCATTAAAATCGGATAAGAAAACCCAAACTATTGATAATACAAGCATGTGAATAAAATAAGAACTTCGATATGAGAGAGTTTCAAAAGTTTACATTGTTCCCCAACTACAATGGGTTTAGTTCACCATGGACATGGTGAAACTAGATGGAATTAATGAAAAGAATGGGAGAATAAACCCTAGAATTGGTGATTTGGAGCTCCCGTATCCAAAAATCGCCTCCAAGGAGTGAAGAAGATGCTCTGGACGTCTCTGATTGCCAAAAGATTACTCTGAGAATCGCACTGGGTCTATTTATAGGCCATAAAAATAACAGAAATTCGGCCCAGGCCCATCATTTAGGCGCTCAGTGCTAGCTAACGCTCAACGGTGGCCACGCTGGATGCTCAGCACTTAATGGACGCTCAGAGGTCTGCGACTCTGACGCTCAGCGCTGGGTTGGCGCTAGGCGGTGGTCGTGGCTCCTCCTTTTCATCTTTTCTTGCCCTTTCTTTATTCCAAGTCCTTCCTTCTTGATCTTCATCATTCAATTCTCGTAAAGTCCTGCCAAAACAATGTAAAACCAAGCATAATATCTCTAAAACCACTTTTCACTCTCTTGTATTCAAACTAAGATATTTTGCATGATTCAAAGCCAATTATGAGTCATAAAGGTTGTCTTTTGATAACAAATTAATGTATAAGAATAACGATTTTTAGACCGTTATCACAACCCCAAACTTAGAACTTTGTTTGTCCTCAAGCAAACAAAACAAAACTTGACCTTCCACCTATCATCAAAATGGTTCAACACTTTTACATCCTTTCACAACAAGTAATAACTCAATTCAGCTCTTCAATGGAATCCAATCAAGATGCAAACATGATTCAATTCATTCAAGTTCACAGATTGCTCATATAATCACATATTCTCCAACATATGTTATTTTTATGAATGACCAATCCACTAAGCACAGATGTAATCAGGAAATTCATCAATCCTTTCCAAGCAAAGTGTTTCACTCAATCACTCAAGTGTTTCAGGAGGTCACTCTTCCCTCTACTATCCTCTTGTCACATGCAACAAAATTGACTTTCATCTAGTACAACCAACATTCTCACACACACATGTCATCACAAGGACTTTTTCAACGCTTATAACGTGGTTGGGCTAACAAGAAACATTGGTTTTTCAGATCACAAAATCCTTGAGTTCAGAGAGTTATTCAATATTCACAATTCAAGCACAAACTCTCTTTCAACCAATCTACTCATTCCCAACTTTTCCCTTTTTCTTTTGCATTGAGCTTTATCTTTCATGCTTTTCTTTTCTTTTATTTTCTATTTTTCTCATGCTTTCATCATTCAACACATTTTACTCAATGCTTTCTCTTTTGCCTTTCAATTCCCCCAACAACCCCAAACTTGAACCTTTATCAATACCATTCAATTATTCTTAACAAGGTTTTCAAAGTGTCTTTGGCTAAGGTTCAAAAAGGGTAGAACACATGGTTCTCTTTACTTTGTGCAAAATTTTGGCTAAGGGCTTCCAAAAATGGCCTTGATCATATGACATAAGCATGTAATTCAATCAATCATACAAATTCAGGCAATGTCATTCATTCTTTCAATGGGATAGCAAATATATCAACAAGCACTCTGAAGCTCAAAACCTCACACAATTGTGCTTACTCAATCATTCAATCATACATCCTACTTAGCATCATAACCACAATCATAACTCATCATGCATCTGTTCACACAGCTTGTGAATCATTCACCTGTATAGAAGCATATATAGCAATCTCAATCATCATCCACATTAAGCATCATCAAGCACACTCATCATGCAATAGAACAAGTCAAACCACAATCAGATAAGGTGTTCAGACAAGTTGACACAAACCTACACTACTCAACTAAAGCAAACCTACACTACAAGTTCAAATTACAAAAGAAAAAAGAAAAATAAACCCCTGCTCCACTACATGCGACATCCATCAGTAGATGTCCAATCAGCTCATGCTGTCATCATAATCATCATCATCTCTAGCCTCTGCGTCCTCAAAGGCGTCATCCTCCTCATCGTCATCCATCACTGGAGCTTCAGCTGGTCCAGATCCACTGCCTTGTGCCTACTCCTGTGGCCATGCTATAGCACTATGGAACTCGTCCATAGTCCACCTGCTCACCGATGGTGTGTCGTACAGGCCCACTATCATCTCAATTGTGGCTACTTGCCCTCTACGAAGAGCCTCAAGTCTTGCCTCCATCTTAGACATGTACATGTCCCTCATTTGGAATGGCTCTGTGTGGTGTGCTGGCTCATCCTGCCTAGCTGCTCCTCTCCTAGGACATCTCCTAGGCACTGGTTTAGCCACCTCATCTCCTCCACAATGTTTTCTGTAGTACGTAGCATCTATTGTAAGACCCGTGATAAATAATTATATATTTTAGGTTATTATTTTTCCTATGAGTTAGGATATTAAATGTTTGAGTTCGTTTTTATTCCTTTTGATGAGATTTTGATGGAGTAATGTGTGATGAAAGTGAATAAGAAATTACTTTATTTAATTTCTCGAAATTGGTTGCAGATAGTTTAAATGTTCATGTTTGTTTTATGCTATCAATTAATTGGTTTCGACCTAGTGGTGTTGGTGGCTGTTTGAGAAGGGTGTAAGGACCTCTTGAATCGTGTTCGATCCTCTTTTTTGGAATAGAAACTTTGTTTCTTGCAATCCCTGGAATGAATAAGAGTGGGACCCGCGTCATTTTTGGAGTGATTAAAGTGAGGACTTGATGTGATCTTCCAAGGGCATTGTTTTTGTTTTTGTTTTGCTTTAAAATTTCAATTGGATGAGAGAGAATGGAACATGGGTTTTAAATGGTTCTCTGCATGGTAGTCACGTGGGAGAGAGGGTTTCCTTCTCTCACCTCTTTCAATTTGTAGGGGTAGGTTTTATTTATTTTTATTTTTATTTTATTATTTTTTTCTTTTTGCTTCTTCATGTTTGCCAAGTAGAGTGTGTCTCTTTTACCTTAGCCAAGATAGGAAATAGTAAAGGCATATAATTAACATTAAAAATAATACAACCCGAAATCATAACGGAATAAGCTATATTAGGGAAAGGTGTAGACTAGAAAAGGAAACTTTCGGTAGAGTTTTAAATCAGGAAATCTTGTTTAATGAGGAGGGGGCCACAGGGCTCTGTGGAGAGCAGAAGGTAAGCGAATTTTGAAGTGTTATATTTAGAACCAAGAGGGTAGAGGGGGCGGCAGGAGTTGTAAGGAAACCCTAACACATAGTAGTAAGAAGAAAAAGGAAGAAATTGTGAAGCCGTGAGGAGAGCTAGCGACTGTCGTGAGCAAGGAGGGCCAATCTATATTGTTAGGACTGAGGAAGCTAGATGCTTTGCTGGAAATACCAGGTAAGGGGAGTAAACCTTGACATAATCTGTATGGATTTTGTGATATCGGTAAGCGGTGGGAGGGGTGAAAATTACATGTATGTTATGGTCTTGCCTGTAAGTGTGCGTGTATTTTATGAATGGAGTATAGTCATTCGTATGTTGCATGTGAATAACTCGGATTACTTGTATACTGTCTTGATGCCTAAATACTGTATGATGATGGATGAGTCTTACGTTTACGGTTTCTTTTTTTTAAGTATGTTTGTTTTGCTTAATCAAGAGTGCAATGTCGTTCTTCTCTATTGTGGGATAGAGGCCTAGTTTCGGTGCTACCTTCCTTGGACCGATGGGCGTGTGGGTTGGGAGTGTCATCTTCTTTCAATCAAGAAGATGCTTGGAGAGAGTTAGTCGCATAGTTAGTGAGGGAGTGGCTATGAGTTTTGGGTCCGAGTGGTGAGAAATAAAGAAGAGAAAGGGATGATGGGTTGGGGTGATATGATGGGAGCGAGAGTTTTACGTTTAGTGCAGAATAATTTTAGAAACAAAGGAAGTAAATGAATTAGACTGAATTAGTAGAGTTGATATGGGAATGGTTCTGGCACGAGCAAGGAATGTGAGTGGGAGTTGGATACGTAGAAATATGACCGAATGAGAGTGGGGTTTCATTGTGGGTGCACATTTCAGCTTCTGAAGGTAATGGGAATGGGGGAAACGTGAATGTGGGCATGGGTGTTATCACCAGCAGAGGGGGTTTGAAGTTATAATAGAACGTGGATCATGATAGAAGTAGAGTGTGTTAAGGAAGGTGAATATAGTTAGTGAAACTTGTAGGAAGGGCCTTTTTGCATGCAAGAAAATTATGCATTTTAACTTAGGTGAGATAGAAGGAAAGTTAAGAGAGAGAAGGGAGGGTTTTTAATAATATATGATTTATAGTAATATATTATTATATAATATAATATATTATACGGGATAATGTGATATATTATATATATATATATATATATATATATATATATATATATATATGTAAGATAAGAATGTTACGATATACTAAATCATGTTATTTCCTTATACTTGTGTTGATCATGGATGGATGTTCGTACTATGTTACGATAAGAATGTATTGGACTCTCATTTTTGAGATAGTGATTCGAGTGTCACCTCCTCCTATGTGGGGATGTGGATGTCTCGCCCATATGACTTCGGCTCGTGTGAGTATAGTGCTCTCTGGGTGTTTCCCACCGAAGTTTTTACTCGTAATTCCTTGAGGAGTCGGGGAGATAGGTCGGAAGTTACGATGGAAGACGACTCGAATTGCCCTGTTGGGAACAGGTTCCTGTTAGTGATAACAGGATTATGAACACACAGTAAAAGGAAACGACATTGAATATTTAGTGTATTGGCTATGATATCATTACAATGATTTGTATTATAATATTGCTTATATGATTATTGTATATGCTACCTATGATATTTCTGGTTGCTCACCCTTTTTTGTTGTGTTTGTGGTCTTCACCTGCGATGATCGTACTTGTACGGGAGTAGATGGTGTTGTAGATAAGGCTAGTAAGAAGTAGACGATGAGAGCTGGGAAGTCCGAGTTCGGGATTATTATTTACTATTTTATTCGTTTACTTTAAACTTTTAAAATTTGGTTTTCTTGTATGAGATACTCTTCGAGACTCTATGTTTGTTAAACTACACTCTCAAGCGTATGTTTTGCTTCTGCGATTTTACTTATCGATTTTATATTATACATAAAAAGATTGTTGTTGCGTTTGAAATGTTAAATTTTTTTTTTCTCGTGATACCCTGTTAAGGGTGTTACATCTATGGCCTTTCTGGGCCTCTCGAATGGTGGAATGGAAGTATCCACCCCAGCCTGATGGCATAGATGTGTAATGAGGGAAGGATGTCCAATGGTGTCCTGCTGCTCACAGTAGCAGCATAGCTCTCTATCTCATTAGCGATGACCTCGCCAATGTTCACATTCAACTGCCTCAACATGAAGTAAATAAACATGACCCTGTGAAAAGTGATGTCAGAAACATGGGAACAGGGCTGGACATTGGCATGAGTAAATGCCATCCAATATCTTTCTAGGGGTGTCAGATCTGCCCTTTTGATGTTAATGCCAACACCATTCGGGTTTCTATAAAAATGCCCTCCAGGTACACAGAGCATCCTCTCAATATCATCATAATCTGAGCACTCCCGGATGTTTAATGCAAATTGGCACTGCTCGCCGACCCACTCCGTACCCAAGAAGTTGTTGATGGTCTCGGGGTCATATCTAATGATCTCCCCTCGAACATAGCTGGTGTACCTCTCCATCTCCACTCCTCTGAACAAAGAATTACTGTAGAATTCCTTCACCACTTAAATATTAGCTGGTGCAGGGTACGTAGCCAGCTTTTCCCAGTTCCTGCTTTCCAATTCTGCATCAAACTGAGGAGTCAAGTCTGGGATGAATACTGTTTTTCGCTCCATCAGCAATCGTCGCTCCTGCATAATCAGGAAGTGCTCCTCATGTTTCCTACAAAGGAATCTGTGAGAGTAAAATCCCAGAGGCCTCTCTTTCTCCTTTCTCTTGTTTCCCTTGGTTTTCACTCTTCTTGAGGATGATGTCATTCCTACATCAAACACAATTCAAAAGACCAAGGAAATTCACCATTAAAGGTTAGCAAACCATTAAACATTCATTATCCAAGTACTATCTAGCACTAAGGGCAAAACAGGGCCCCTCAGCGCCACCTGCATCAGAGAATTCAAGCTAGAAATCAAAATTTGATGCCCACCGCCCAGCGTTCACTACCGCTCAGCGGTGGCGTCGGGATTTTTGCAAAAATCCCTTCCTAACTGTTTTAATCTCCACCCAATCACCAATTTTACAGTTCCAAAACAAATTCATGCAATTTAATCGGATCAAAATGTTTATATTTCATCAAATCATGCATAGAAATCAAAAGCCCTAATTTATCATACTTCTACCAGATCGTTATCAAGTAATAATAATGGTAAGTCCAAGTATCGTTTTCCCAAGAGACCCATGGCACTAAACTGTTGTGCTTTTGCTTAATCAATCAAGACTATAAGAACAATATTTTGGGATTTTTTAATATTAAGTACGGAAAAATAAACATGACTGCAATTTGATCAATTGAGGTTAAACACAAAAGTGGATGGATGATGTTGATAATATGAGATGTATTTGTTGCTAGGGTTCAGATTTCACCCAATACTCTCATATATCTACTATTCTTATTTAATTCGCTTATTTATCATATTGCCATGCAAACTTTCTTGGTCTACCCTTAACCCAATCTCTTGGTGAAAAGAGCCTATTACTAATTACCGGCTTGCTATCCCTAGCCTCCCCTAGTAATTAATAATGCATAATGAGCGGAAGCAAAATACAATTGATCGTCCTACCCTTATCCCTAGGCAGTATTAATATAATCAAGGAATTCCCCCCAGTTCATGACATTACTGTATGTTCTCATATCAATAAAGACAAACAACAGTTACCGAATAAGTTAAACGATAAAAGCATTAAGTATAGGTAAGGAACCCAACAATTGATAAACCAAACATATGACAAGTATATAAAATAAATAAGAATTTGGATAAATGAGAGTTTAGAGGTTACATCTTTCTCCAGCAACAAATAAGGTTTAGTTCCCGATCATCATGGAGAAACTAGGTGAATGGAATGAAAGAATGGAGATGGAAACCCTAAAAAGGAGAAAAGGAGAGTTGTCACCATCTCCAAATCTACCCCCAAAGGGGTGAAAAATGTGTTTTTGTGCCTAAGCCATCAAAAGATATAAACCCTAATACGTTCTGGCCTTTAAATAGGGCATAAAAATAACAGAAAATAAGCCCAAGCCTAAACAGATCATAAAAATCGCAGAAAACAGGTCCAAGACCGTGTCCCTAGCGCTCAGCACTTAATTTGACCGCTCAGCGGTAACCCTCAAAGTCACAGAACCGCTCAGCGTCCATTCTGGCGCTCAACGGTTTAAAACTAGCAGCTCAGCGCCCATTTTTACTGCTCAGCGCTGGTCAACTGCACTCTGGTCAACTGGTTGACTTTTTTTGTCAACTTTGGTCAACTTTTCAGCATTCTGGTTGACTGGTTGACTTTTCTGGTTGACTGATTGACTTTTCTGCATTCAAAGTCCTTGATACTTCAATCCTTCTTTCAAATCATTCCAAAAACCTACAAAATCAAGGGAATTTAATGATAAAATCATAAAACATGTCCTCAACTCTTTTATTCACAAAACTAAAGAAAAATCATGAGTTAAAGCAAGTTTCTAAGTCAACAAGGGTGCATTTGATATCAAAATTAAGCATGAAAATAACGGTTTTTCAACCGTTATCAGTCACCACAACAGAAATCACAAAGTTGTTAAGCTTGAGATACATTCTTCATCTGCTTTGAAAGTTGAGAAAGAATCTTCGTCAAATTATCCAGTTTCTGAGTGAGAAGATGATTCTGAGCTAGTATTGCATCATGAGCAGGAAGATGTAGAACTCCCCTCTTCTAGACTGTTGCGCCCCTTTCACTGTAAGTTTCTTGCTCATTCGCATCCATACTCTCAATCAGGTCATAGGCCTCATTCTCAGTCTTTCTTCTCATGTCGCCTCTAGTTGAGGCGTCTAGAATCATCTTTGACTGTGTGTTTAGGCCTCCCAGGAATGCAAGAACTAGAGTTGTCTTATCAAACCCATGGACAGGGGTTTTTCTCATCAAACCTTTAAAGTTATCCCATGCTTGCCCAAGAGTTTCCTCCATCCCCTACCTGAATGAAGAGATCTTCAACTTCCCTTGGCTAATCTTCGACTACGGAAAATACTTATTCAGAAATTTGGCCGTCACAGTCTCCCATGTTGTGAAAGTTCCTTCTGGGATGAATGCACCCACAACTTGGCGTTTCCTCCAAGTGAAAAAGGGAACAAACTAAGTTTGATCCTATCATCAGATACGCCAGTCATCTTCACAGTATTGGAAATTTCACTAAATGTTGTCAAATGATCATAAGGATTCTCATTCGACAACCCATGAAATTGGTTGCTCTGGACTAGATGAATCAGTGCAGGGTTCATCACCATATTTTTTTGCATTGTCCCTTGGCATGGCTATGCTGTTAAAATGCAAGGGACCAACCACATTTGATGCGTTAGCCAGTGTACGTCTAGGAGGAGGTTGCTCAGCCATCTCCTCTGAATCTTGTGTAGGAGCCTCTGGTGAAGATTGTAAAAGCCTTTCAGGAGAGGGGAATAGTTCACGTGATAGTCTTCTTACTTTCCTCCCCCTCCTGTCACTCAATCCTTCGAGTAGAGGTTGATTTTTCTTGCTTCTGATTTGAACTGCTTTTTGCATGCACAAGAAACAAAAAACCTAAAAGCACTTTTATAGAAAAAAATAAAAAGTAAAAATAAAACTAAAACAAACTATATACAAAGTCAAATTTAATCAAAATCACACTAATAGTAAAGTTAAACCACGAGTCCCCGGCAACGGCGTCAGAAACATGTTAAGCCCCTAGTAAGTGTACCAGATCGTTATCAAGTAATATAAACGGTAAGACCAAGTATCGTTCTCCCAAAGGACCCAGCGGCCTAGACGTTCGTGTGATTTGATTACATAAGACTTGAAAGAAGAATAATTGGTAGTGTTGATGCAAAAACAGAATTTAAACATGCAAATGCAAATTGAATTAGTTGGCAAATAAGACTGAATTAATGGAGTTGTTGGGGTTTACAATTTCATCTTTATCCACCCTCCTATATCTACTATTCTTGTTAAAACCACTTTTGGCTCTCTTGTTTTCAAACTAAGATATTTTGCATGATTCAAAGCCAATTCTGAGTCATAAAGGTTGTGTTTGATAACAAATTAATGTATAAGAATATCAGTGATGTTTTGAAGTATTGTGTAAAATTTTTTCGATGTGACTGTGTAAGGCATTGGTCTGTAACATTTTATAATTGCTTGTCTATGGGTGATTGTCGGTTTTGTGTTTTGGGGTTTGGTTTCTCATACCTTTTACCTGTTACTTTTAGCGTTTACAGTGGTCTCATACCCATAAAGGGTATTTTGTAGGCTTGCATTTGGGATGTTTAACAAGAGGTTTCAAGTTGTGGTCCACATAGTGGGACCTTAGTAAAGGAGATTCCTTTTCAATATATTGGTGGGGACGTGACTTATTGGAGTGTGGACCCTGACAAATGGAGTTATTTCAAAGTGTTAGGTGTTGTTAAGGATTTGGGGTATATTCAAGTGAGTGAGTGATACGCTGTCGTTGAAGCTATCAAATTAATACTGCTTTTCAAGGCAACTTCAGTATTGCCAAGTCAGTAGTCAAGAAAGTAGACAGGGTTATAGTAACCCCAAGTCGTCTCCCAACGAATACAGAATTGCTTTTTAATATTTGGCTCTCATGAATGTTATCCAATGATTTAGAATAAAAGTGAGAAACTATGCTAACGAAATTAATGTTTGAAGAATCTTGAAGAACAAATAGGAAACTTAAGAAAAATTATAATGAAATAGGCTAATTCCACTACTTTTCCAATATAGATTCATCATCGGTTATCCACAGATTATTGTTCGGGTTTCAAATTAATTGAAGTACATTCTCAATTAATTTGAGGGCGATCATGCAGTTAACCAAAGCAGATTCTCAATCAAATGCAAGAACTTCCTAGATTATTCACAATGAATTAAACCAAAGTACATTCTCAATCAAATCTTATTGTGTTTAATCATGTCTATTCTTAAATCCCTAACCAAATGAAAAGCTAATTAATCAAAGTAAATTCTCAATTAATTATAGTTGAAATTATTACCACCAACCAAAGTACATTCTCAATTGATAGCAAAAACCAGTTTAATCATATGAAAATTCTTAAATTAATCAAAGTAGATTCTCAACCAAACCTAGAAACCCTTGAACTCATATGACCAATATGCATGTAGATTCAAACACCTTATGATGCAAAAATCATTACTTTTAATATGATTGAGGGATGAAAGACATAGAAAGAAGAATAACTCAGTAGTGCATATCCTTCCAACACCCTTCAGTAGGTGTGCTTACTTGTATCCTTCATTAGATACATAAAATTTTAGCATCCCTCAGTAGATGCTACCCANTGCATATCCTTCCAACACCCTTCAGTAGGTGTGCTTACTTGTATCCTTCATTAGATACATAAAATTTTAGCATCCCTCAGTAGATGCTACCCAAAAGTGTTTAAAAATCCAAAAAGTTACATGTCCAAAATCAAATAAACCTAAAACTAAAAATGTTTTACAACAAGTGGGATTAAATCAAATATCATCAAGTCTTTCCATCCTGGTTGGGGTCTTCATCTACCCAACTCATCAGCTGCCTTTCATCCACTCTTCTGATGGCTTTAGTATATGGTCTTCTACTCTCCACCACTCCATCTTCTTTAATCTTGTTCACAATCCACTTTCTATTCTTGAATTTGACCTGTGAACCACGTGGAAGTGATGTATCTTCTGAGTGATTTGTTCCTCCTTTATCAACCTCTTCATCTTTAGGTACCTGCAAAACATTACAACTGTCAGAATCGATATCTGTTGTGCTATCATCTGGTGCATCTTCTCTCCTGGAATTTCTATGTTTGGCTCTCTTTTTTAATCTAACATTATTTTCTTTAGAGCCAGTATGCAAAAGCACATTCTCTTTGTCTCTCATCATGATTCTTCCATCATAGACACTGATAAACATCTTCGAAGTAGCCATGAAAGGCCTTCCAAGAATCATTGGAATCCTCTCTTCATCTTCCATGCCCATGACTATAAAGTCCACCAAAAATTCTAACTGCTCCACACGCACAACCACATTCTCCACCATATCAAGTGGCTTTTTAGTGGAACCATGCGCCACCGTCACAGTAAGATTAGACGATTTTAATGTTAGCCCTCCAATTTTTCTCAAGAAACGCTTAGGCATCATATTAATGCTAGATCCAGAATCTATCATTGCTCCTCCTACATCAACATCATTCACAACACATGAAAGAGTCAAACAACCTGGATCTTTTACCTTGGGCGGATAATTCTTCTTTGGAGGTTGAATATCAAATTTATGCTCCTCTTCATCTTTATCTAAATCTATTGTATCTCCAAGATAATATTTTATCCTTTCAGAATATGCAGGAATCTGTTGAATTACTGAAGGCACCACAGTCACCTGGTTAAAATTTTCTCTAATCTGCCCATTGTGACTGAATCTTACTTCCTCTTCTTCCTCACCTTCACTACTGTCTAACTCCACAATTTCTTTTTCCTCCTCTTCATCTTCACTACTCCCAATTTCCACAACTTCCCTTTCAGCCTTTCTTTTACCCCTTGTAACAACAGCTTTGCATTCCTCTTTAGGGTTAACATCAGTATTAGCCCTAAATTGGTTCTTCTCAGTGGTTTCTACCCTTTTTGACAGTTGACCAATTTGCATCTCCATGGATCTAAAACTAGCTTGGTCACTTGCATGATTAGACTCATACACCTTCAGGAATTTGTCAAATCTATCATTTAGGTCTTTCGCAACCTCTGTCAAATGAGTAACCTGCTGCCACATGGGTGAAGGTTGTTGCGGCCTGAAGCCTCCTGTTTGCCCTGATGGGTTATTCTATGTTTGCCTAATACTAGGATGGTTCTTCCAAACTTGGCTAGAGTTGCCTTGGTTGAAGTTCTCCTGCCTATACTGGAACTGATTCCCCATATAGTTTGCTTCTTGCTGCATCTCCTCTGGTAAAGCACATTGACCATTGATATAGTCACCACCACAAAAATCACAAAGTTGTTGTGTTTGGGAGACATTACGAATCTCCTTTGGAAGTTGTGAGAGGATCTTTGTCAAGTTGTCTAGCTTTTGAGTCAGAAGATGATTTTGAGCTAGCATGGCATCATCTATAGGTAAGTGTAACACTCCTCTCTTCTATACAGGTGCGCCCCTTTCACTGTAAGTTTCCTGCTCATTAGTAGTCATACTCTCTACCAAGTCATAGGCTTCATCTTCAGTCTTCTATTTAATATCACCTCCAGCTGAGGCATCCAACATCATCTTAGACTGCATGATCAGACCACCTAGGTAGGCAAGAACTAGGGTTGTCTTGTCAAACCAATGGACTGGTGTCTTCCTCAGAAGGCCTTTGAATCTTTCCCATGCTTGACCTAGAGTTTCTTCCATGCCTTGCTTGAATGATGAGATCTCTAGTCTTCCCTGAGTAACTTTGGACTGTGGAAAATATTTATTGACAAACTTTGTAGCCACAGTCTCCCATGTTGTGAATGTTCCTTCAGGAAAGGAATTAAGCCACGTCTTAGTGTTGCCTCTGAATGAAAATGGGAACAAGCTAAGCTTTACTCTCTCATCTGATACACTTGCCATCTTCACAGTGTTGCAGATTTCACTAAACGTTGTCAAATGGTCATATGGGTTCTCATTTGACAAGTCGTGAAACTGGTTGCTTTGCACCAGGTGTATAAGTGCCGGATTCATCACCATGTTAGTTGTATGGTCCGTAGGCATGGCTATGCTATTAAAGTGGAAAGGGCCAACAGCATTAGATTGATCTAAAAAGAGTGCGTCTTGGAGGAGGTTGTTTAGCCATCTCCTCTGCTCTTTGAATTGGTGCAGGTGATAGTAATCTGTTAGGAGAAGGCAACAAATCCCTAGATGGGCGTCTGACTCTCCTTCTTCCCTTTGTCTCACTTAAGCCTTCAAGAAGAGGTTGCGTATTTTTCTTGCTCCTAGTATGTCTAGTCTCCTGCATGCACAAGAAACACACACCCTCGTAGCACTTTTATATAAACAAAAACAAAAACAAAAATAAAATATATATAATCAAGTCAAAGTTAATCAGTTTACACTACTAGATAAGTTAAACCACGAGTCCCCGACAACGGCGCCAAAAACTTATTAAGTCCCTGGCAAGTGTACCAGATCGTTATCAAGTAATATAAAATGGGTAAGTCCAAGTATCATTTCCCAAAGGACTCTTAGGCCTTAACTTTTGTGTAACCTAATTGCGTACGACTTGATAAAAGAATTAAATTTAGGTTTTTTAATGCAAGAACAAAAGTAAACATGCAAATGCAGTAAATCAATTGGCAAGGGAAAAACTATGAATGAATGGTGTTGTTGGGGTTTACAATTTCATCTTATCCACTCTCTTATATCTACTCTTCTTATTTAATTCGCTTATTTATCATATTGTCATGCAAACTTTCTTGGTCTACCCTTAACCCAATCTCTTGGCGAAAAGAGCCTATTACTAATTACCGGCTTGCTATCTCTAGCCTCCCCTAGTAACTAATAATGCATGATAAACGGAAGCAAAATACAATTGATCGTCCTACCCCT
>NW_014543114.1:410758-413089 GCF_000741045.1 Vigna radiata var. radiata | reverse complement strand
ACTAATTACCGGCTTGCTATCTCTAGCCTCCCCTAGTAACTAATAATGCATGATAAACGGAAGCAAAATACAATTGATCGTCCTACCCCTATCCCTAGGCGGTATTAGCTTAATAAAGGAATTCCCCCCAGTTCATGACATTATTGTACGTCTCTGTATCAATAAAGACAAACAAAAGTTACCGAATGAGTTAAACGATAAAAGCATTAAGCAAAGGTAAGGAACCCAACAATTGATAAATCAAGCATATGCAAGCATATAAAATAAATAAGAATTTGGATATATGAGAGTTTCAAAAGATTACATTGTTCCCCAACAACAAAGGGTTTTTAGTTCACCATAATCATGATGAACTAGATGAAATACAATGGAAGAATGAAAGAATAAACCCTAGATATAGTAGATTGGAGCCTAGGCATCCAAAGAACTGCCTCCAAGGAGTGTAGAGTTATTGTGGATGTTTCTCTCTGCCAAAAGATTCCATTTTGAATCGCACTGGGTCTATTTATAGACCAACAAGATAACAGAATCTAATCCAAATAAAAATAGATAATCGCTCAGCGCCTAATTAAACCGCTCAGTGGTTTCCCTCTTAGCCGCGCCACCTCTCAGCGATCAGTTTTACCATTGAGCGGTTTGCCTCTAATCGCTGTGGACGCTCAGCGGTCCTTTTGAGTCTTCTTTTCATCCTTTTTCTTCATCTTTCACGAGTCTAAGTTCACCTTGCGTTACCTCCATCTTCAATTCACCTCAAAACCCTGCAAAACAATGTAAAAACAAGCATAATATCTCTAAAACCAACTTTTGACTCTCCCATGACTCAACTAAGTATTTTACTTGATTTTAAGCTCATTCTAAGCCATAGAGGGTGTGTTTTGATATCATATTTAAGCATGAAAATAACAGTTTTTAGACCGTTATCATATTCAAGTAAAAAATCACATATGTATCACAGTGGAATGCAATGAACAACACAACAACAACATAATCATGTTTTCTCATATAATCATATAACAAGTAAACATAGAACATGTAACACATAATACACATGTGTTATTAATTATGCGTTGTCATCATCAAAAACTCAAATATTACTGAGATTGTGGGTTCAACTACACCAGTGTTCCCTCTATCAACAATCTCAACACCAATGTTAACATTACACAACCTCAACTTCATTGCCCTAAAACATTAAACTAAACCAAATTGGGGCAATCTAAAGACATCAACCTAAAATCATAGACATCACATCCACAAAAGCACACACAATACATCAACCTAAACACACACAAAACATAAGTATGTTCACTACACTAAGAACATAAGTATGCATCCTTTTGTTCAACTATAATTGAATTCTCCATATCTATAATCTTCCTCCTTTCCTTCCTGATTATAAAATCCCTTTCATCAACATTTTCTTCATTGCACCACTTGAAATAGTTACAAGACATCACATTAATAGATCCACTCAGTTATTAAACACATGTCAGAGCGGCTACAATGGAATGGTTAGCATGGAATAACAAACCAAGAGGGGTTTTAATACAAACGTGTGCCTTTTAATTTCTAATCAATTAAACTTACTAAGCAAATAATAAAGATGAATAATAAGAGTAAGGTTGAGAGAAATTTGCACAGATGATTTTATCCTGGTTCGGATCTTACCAATCCTACGTTCAGTCGCCTATTGTCAAAAACCTTAAAATCCCTAGCTTAGTGGGATCCAAGTGTCAAGATCGAGAGTGTGAAATTCAGAAAGTGAAAGACAGGTGGCGGCATAGGAGTGGGCCGATCGGTTTTTGACGGTAGTATTTAAGATGGGATTTTCAAAACTGGTGTCAGTTCTCTTCATGCAACCTTCTTCTCCAAGTTCCTGAAACTGCATTTCTCCTCCTTCTCTCTAGAATTTCCATTCCTTCTCTCTACAAATTCTAACCTTTTTCTTCCTTCGATCAACAAACTGTTACCAATAAGGGAGTATTGGTAAAACCTGAAGATGAGTTTTGATGACGCTGCAACTTGTAGATTTTGAATATAATAGGAAAATATTTAAAAAGCAACTTGTAGATTTTGAATGTAGTAGGAAAATATTGTAATATTGTAATTCTTACTGATATAATTGATTATGGTCAAGCTATAATCGATTATCACATGTTTTTGTACTAGAATAATCGATTATAATGAAGCAATAATCAATTATCACAAGTCATACTTGAATAATTGATTATCACTTCATATAATCGATTATCACTTTTTGAAAACTCTATAACAGACTTGAATAATCGATTATCACTTACAATAATCGATTATTCATGGCAGTTGGGAGCT
>NW_014543114.1:409127-410373 GCF_000741045.1 Vigna radiata var. radiata | reverse complement strand
AGTCACTCATGAAGGAACAGAGGACGTGAAACGCGCTAGGAAGAACACTCTCATTCAGGAATATGAGATGTTCAGAATGCAACCTGGAGAAACGATCTCTGACGTTCAAAAGCATTTCACTCATATTAAGAATCACTTAACAGGGTTGGGTAAGACTTTTGATACTGATGAACTTAATGTGAAAATTCTGAAATCTTTGGACAGGTCTTGGCAACCAAAGGTGANTGCCATCTCGGAGTCTCAAAATCTTACTCAGATGACAATGCCAATCTTGTTTGGAAAGCTCCGTGAGCATGAACTTGAGTTGAGGAGATTGACTGCTGAAGAGGATCAAGGCAAGAGGAAAACTCTAGCTTTCAAGTCCGAAATATCTAAAGGAAAAAGCTCTAAGAGGATCGAAGAAGATGATTCTGATGATGAGGAAAACATGAGCTTGATGATAAAGAAATTTGCAAAATTCATGAAAGNAAAGGGAAAGGANNAGTTTCATAAAGAAAGGAAAGAAAGTCAAGAATCTCCATCAAATGTGAAGTGCTTCGGTTGTGGAGAAAGGGGGCACGTAAAATCTGAGTGTCCAAAGAGCAAGAAAAGTGAAGACAAGAAGGAAAGAAAATTTCAAAGGAAAAAGAAAGCATACATAGCTTGGGAGGATAATGCTTCTAGTTCAACAAGCTCAAGTGACACAAAAGAAGAAGCCAACCTATGCCTTATGGCAGATTCTGAAGATACAGGAAGCCAAGATCAATCTAAGTCAAAGAAGTCATTGTGGTATCTTGACAGTGGTTGCTCAAGACACGTGACTGGTGACAAGAAAAGGTTCATCTCTTTTGAGAAGAAGAAGCAAGGATTTGTAACTTATGGGGATAACAACAAAGGCAGAATAATGGGAACCGGAAACATTGGAGGAGGAAACACTTTGACGATAAAAGACGTCTTATACGTTGAAGGCCTCAAACATAATCTTCTAAGCATAAGCCAACTATGCGACAAAGGTCTCAAGGTAACTTTTGAGAGTGATAAATGTACTGTTTATTCTAAAAATTCTGCTGAAATTGCTTTGCAAGGTGTTAGGCACAATAACATATATTTGATTGATATTGAGAGTGCATCTAATCATAGTATAACATGCTTAGTTGCTAAAGAAGAAAATCCATGGCTATGGCACAAGAGAGCTTCACATATTCACATGCAACATTTAAATAAATTAATCTCTAAGGATCTTGTGATTGGTTTGCCTAAACTAAAA
>NW_014543114.1:398314-406382 GCF_000741045.1 Vigna radiata var. radiata | reverse complement strand
ATAATCGATTATCACGAGCCATAATCGATTATCGCGCTGACAGTTTCAAAAATAGAGACGTTGGAGCGTCCCCTAACGGCTATAAACTGCCATAAACGGCTAGTTTTTCCATTTTTTTTATAAATAGCCCCCCATAATCGATTATTAGACACTCCTTTGCACCCAAATACTGCTGAAATCAAATCCAGAGCTCAAAATCTCTTCATTTCTCTTCACCTTCTTAAAGTTTCATTTTCCCAATCTTCCTCCATGGCTGAACCAAGAAGGCATCGTCGAAAGACAACTGGAGCTTCTTCTTCTTCTCAACAACGTCTTGCAAACATAGATGGATGGATTTCAGATCAAGGGAAACATGCAGAATTTGTTAACTCTTGGCAAGAAAGGAAATCATGGCGGTAAAGTATATTCGTCTTGACTTTTTCCGCTTCTATGGCTTTCAATTTCCAAACACTTTTGCTGAGCAGGGGTTAACGCATCTGGTAGAACAAAAAGGATGTATTTATCCTGATCTTATAAGAGTCTTCTACTGCAACTTGCGCTATAGAGATGGGATAATATCCACAAAGGTCAAAGGCGTACGTATTATTTTAGATGATGACGTGTGGACCAATGTTGCTCAACTTCCTATCTGGGATGATGCTGTAAAAGTCCATTTAGGACTTGAAGATTTCAACAGGATAATGACTTTCCAATCCTTCCTGCGTCATCTTGAGCAGCAAACAAATAGAAGGAAATTACTGGTTGGAGGTTTCAAAGTTGAAGAAAGGATGATCCACTACTTGATTGTCTGGATTTTATGTCCTAGAGCAACCAACCATGCTCAATGCTCTGAGCAGGATTTACTTCTTTTGTATAGGATTCTAAATCACATACACATCGACTGACCTGCTCTCATTGCTGACACAATGGTAAAAGCCAAGAAATCCCATTCATATCAATTTCCTTATGCTCTTCTTATTTCTAGGATTTTAGAATACAAAGGTGTACCTGTTGAANGAGAACTTATTCAAGCTATTGAAGCTGTGGGATCAGAAATTGGAGATACTACCTTTCGTCAGATGGGATTCATTACTAGAGGAAGAATCCTTATTCACAAAGATGATGACCATCCTGATGAAGATGAAGATGATGACATGGACACTCATATGGCTGACCCAGTGAGTGTTGCTGCTCCATTTGATGCTGGACCTTCCAACATACCCTCCTCTTCCTCAACTTCTATGGAAGAACACTTTGCAAGGTTATCTAAACAATTGGAGGATATGAGTCTAGCACAGAAGACTCATTTTGATGACATTCATGAGTGGCAGCAATCTCTTGATGAATACTTGGTTGATCAATTCCTTGAACTTGATGTTCGCCTATCTAACATTGAGAGTCATCTCAATATCTCACCTACTGAAAGATCCCCTAGTCTTGAATTCTAGCTTTTAGGCCACTAAGTTTGATTGTTATATTGTTTTCTTTGTGGTATTTAGACTTGATCTTTATGCATTTCATGTAATTTCCTTCTGTTCTTAATATATTGAGCTTTTATGACAATTTTATGCATATATTATATTTTTGAGGGGGAGCTCATATTAAGGGGGAGATTTTTACATTATTTTTTTGCTTATGATCAAAAAGGGGGAGAAGAAATATTAAGGGAGAATTAAGGAGAGAAATATTTTTCAATTGTACAGGTACTGCTAACTCTGTGGCTGTTTTTTAGTTTGTATGTGTTGCAGGTAAACCTGCGTTGCTTTTAAAAAGAGAATTTTTGATCATCATCAAAAAGGGGGAGATTGTTACCAATAAGGGAGTATAGGTAAAACCTGAAGATGAGTTTTGATGATGCTGCAACTTGTAGATTTTGAATATAATAGGAAAATATTTAAAAAGCAACTTGTAGGTTTTTAATGTAGTAGGAAAATATTGTAATATTGTAATTCTTACTAATATAATCGATTATGGTCAAGCTATAATCGATTATCACATGTTTTTGTACTAGAATAATCGATTATCATGAAGCAATAATCGATTATCACAAGTCATACTTGAATAATTAATTATCACTTCATATAATCGATTATCACTTTTTGAAAACTCTGTAATGGACTTGAATAATCGATTATCACTTACAATAATCGATTATTCATGGCAGTTGGGAGCTGACCTTTGGCATTCAGTGTACTTGGCAATATATTTGGATTTTGGAGAATTCAGAACTTAACGTTTTTGAACTGAGAAAGCTTGTTAGAACACTGTGTGTCAAAGGAACGTTCTTAGAGAGCTTTTTGTTCATTGTTCCCTTGCTTGGTCTTGTGAAAGGAGAGGCTCATGTATCGTGTGTCGATAGTCGAAGCAGACTCTCTTCAAGTTAGCAAGGTACTCTGCCTGGTCTTGTGAAAGGAGAAGCTCGCGAATCGTTGGTCGATTGCCGGAGCGGTTCTCTTCAAGTTGGTAGAGTGGTTCTTTTCGTTCTGAATCTTGTTCATCTAATTGTAATCTGTAAAACTAGTTTTAGTGGAACTGTTAATCACTCTTTGTAGTGATTAACAACTGGACGTAGATTCTGTTGAATCGAACCAGTATAAAAATACTTGTGTGATTTTTCTATTCCCTACACTTATTTTACTTAACGCATATCAACTGTTTGGTTAATTTTCTGAAAGAAAATTACTTTTGTTTAAAAAAGGCCAAATTCGTTTTAACTATGACCGAATACGCTTTACGCTTTCTGTGTTTTAATTCCGCTGCGTTATACTCTTCAAAAATTACCCCCTCCGATACCGTCACAAACAACCACCGTCTAAGCATTCTTGGTGTCAAAAGCTTTCTTTTGCACCGAACAAGTTGTTGTCCTGGATCGGGCAAGTTAGAATTCTCCTCGTCCATGAATTTTCTGATGCACGCAAACACTGTTTGGCTTGCATGTATTTATCTATTTCTTCTCTGATTCTGTTTTCGGTCTCTTGACGCTATGGTTGGTTCCTTTTCGCCAATCAGAGGTTTGTAGGAATTCTTAGAAGTTGGTTAAGACTTAAGACAACCGTGAAAGCATAGAAGTTTACTGGATTTAGAGGTAAGGGAAGCTTGTAATTTAATTATGATTCTTTGTTACGAATGGTTGTATGTTTGAATGATGGTACGTTGATGATTTGGTTGATATTGGAATACTGTATGTTTATTGTATGCTTTAACATTTGATAAATTGTCAAGAACTGGGTAGAAATAGGGTGGAGTCTTAACTTTGCGGCATTCTGCAGAATTCTGTAATTGGGGCGTTCGGTCTTGATTGGATTCTCTTTCTGTAGAGAATTTCAGTTGATGACCGATCGGTCTTTTATTAGTATGTTGAAAGTAAGCATTCGATTTAGTTAAGGTTTCCTCTTTCTACTTAATAGTCAGCATAGTTAAGGTACTCAAATAAATTAAGTATTCAAGATTTTACTTGTCTTAAGTAAGTGAATAAACGTTAAGTAATTTCTCATTGTCAACCTTAAATATACATTTTATCAGTAAAGAGTGTTCGGTCTTGTACTGGCACTCGGTCTCTTAAAGAGTGTCCAGTCTTGTATTGGCACTCTGTCTTCTAAAGAGAACTTTGTGTTGGAATCTAGTGATTCAGTTTATACTTGGGTTCAGCTTGTTACATGATTGTTCGGTCATGTTCTTGGGAAAGGGGTGTTATCACTATTCGGTCATGTACATAAGTAACAGTAATACTTCCTTTCAGTCTTTTGAATGAATATTTATTTGTGTGAAATGATATCTTTATATATATATTGAATGATGATAACTATGTTAGTAAAGAGTGGTGGAAGAGAATTCCAAGGCGGAATGTCTCATAGATGTTGGTGATTGGTTAAGTATGAATGTGGTCAGGCTATGTTGTCGTTCATCCTGATATTCTGTGATTACTCCATCTCATGTAGAGAAGGGTAACTCATGTGTGGGAATGGCAGGAGGTCTTAGTCCATAGATCAAGATGGGCGAAATTGAATGGACTAACCTCGGGTGGCAGTTGTTGAGGGCATTGATAACGGTCTAAAAACCGTTATTCTTATACATTAATTTGATATCAAATCACCACCTTTATGACTTAGAATTAGCTTAGAATCATGCAAAACATCTTAGTTTGAATACAAGAGAGAGAAAAGTGGTTTTAGAGATATTATGCTTGGTTTTACATTGTTTTGGCAGGATTTTATGAGAATTGAATGATGAAGATGAAGAAGGAAGGACTTGGAAAAAAGAAAGGGCGAGAAAAGATGAAAAGGAGGAGTCACGACCACCGCTCAGTGCCAATTCAGCGTTGAGCGTCAGAGCTGCAGACCACTGAGCGTCCATAAAGCGTTGGGCGTCCTACGTGACCACCGCTAAGCGGTAGCTAGCGCTAGGCGCCTAAATGATGGCCCTGGACCGAAATTTTGTTATTTTTCTGGCCTATAAATAGACCCAGTGCGATTCTTAGGTTAATCTTTTGGAAATCAGAGACGTCCAGAGCATCTTCTTCACTCCTTGGAGGCGGTTTTTGGATGCGGGAGCTCCGAATCACCAATTCTAGGGTTTATTCTTCCATTCTTTTCGTTAATTCCATCTAGTTTCACCAGGTCCATGGTGAATTAAACCCATTGTTGTTGGGGAATAATGTAATCTTTTGAAACTCCCTTATATCGAAAATCTTGTTTTATTCATATGCTTGTATTATCAATAGTTTGGGTTTTCTTATCCCATTTTAATGCTTGTATCGTTTAACTCATTCGGTGTTATGATATTTGATTTTGTCGATACGGGAACGTACGGGGAAGTCTAGAACTGATAAGAATTCTCTTGGTTAAGCAATACTACCTAGGAAAAGGAGTAGGACGGCCAATTGCTTTAAACTTCTGTTAATAATGCGTTATTAATTACTGGAGAGACTAGGAATGGTAAACTAGTAATTACTAATAGGCTCTCTTCGCCGAGGAATCGGGTTTAGAGTAGATTAGAAAGCTGCATGACATTGATAATAAAGCGAATTTAATAAAAATAGTAGATATAAGAGGGTGGATAAAGATGAAATTGTAAACCCCAACAACTCCATTAATTCATAGTCTTATTTGCCAACTGATTCAATTTGCATTTGCATGTTTAAATTTGGTTTTGCATCAACACTACAAATTATTCTTCTTTCAAGTCTTATGCGATCAAATCACACGAACGTCTAGGCCACTGAGTCCTTTGGGAGAATGATACTCGGTCTTACCGTTTATATTACTTGATAACGATCTGGTACACTTGTCAGGGGCTTAACAGGCATCCCAGCTACTACACCACCTGGGTGCTAAAACGTCTAACTACACAATTCATACAATCCGGATGAGTCGAGTCAAATGGTCGGTCATTACTTGTTTATACGTTCGGTCCTTATGTGAAATGTATGCATGGTTTCTGTATGATATAGATTAATCTGAATGATAGTATGATTAATTAAATTACATAATCTTACCCTGCATTTTTCTGTGTTGTCTTTTATAGTTGTTCGGTCGTTCTCTTCACTGTGATGATCATCTTGTGGGTGTGAGCAAAAGACGATGAGTGTCCACTGGAGGAAGCACTGGAGAGTAAGAATCCTAAAGCTAGTGCAGGACCGTTCGATCAATAGGTCATTTATTATTTCGTTTAAATCTAGAACAGTTCGGTTTGAGCTTTTAAATTGTATAAGACTCTTAGAACTGGTACAATTTTAAATTTTATGGGTATTTTAGATATCCAGAACTAATATTATGGATCCTATAATTGTCCTGTCATATTATTATATGTTAACTCCTTAGTATAGTTTTAATCTATATTTTTGGGATGTTACACCTATCTCAAAACAAGATAAACAGTTCACTAATCACAAAACAATTACAAATTACAATCACAAAGAAGCAATTTGCAAAAGTTTAGAAAACACCTTTCTTGATACCGCAAGAGATGAACCCGCACCTCCTTTGAGTCTTCACAAAGGATGAAACACTTCCTTCAAATACTTCACAAAGGATGAACCTACACCTCCTTTGAGTCTTCACAAAGGATGAAGGATGAAACACTTCCTCCGAATACTTCACGAAGGATGACTTCCTCTTCCAAACACCTCCTCAGATGCACCAAGGATGAACCGGCTATCCCTTTATCACCGTAGCAGCACCACAAACAAGAGTTTCTCAATGATTTCTGAGTTCTAGAGCACAAGGGAAAAGTTGTTGTTGATGAAAAATGAGAGCCTAATTATAGACTCAAGCAAATACTCTTTAATTCTTCATTTCCAACCATTTAACGCTATTAATTGATTAATATTATTGTTAATCGATTAAAATGAGTACAACGGCTAGTTTTAATGGCTAGAAAACTCCAACGATCACCTTTAATCAATTAAAAGGTATTTTAATCGATTAACTAATAGATTAAAAGGTATTTTCATCTATTAAATCATCAAAAGTTTGAGTTTTCAAATTTTACTCATTTTAATCGATTAATACTAGTTTTAATTGATTAAAACATTGTGATTTTGACTTTGGACATCAATTATATATTAATATGAAAGTACAAAGAATCAAAACCACTGAAAATCTAAGTCCTAGACACTGATCTACAATTTTTATAAAAGCTTTTCATTGCAATACAAGTCTTTATAACATCTTCTTGAATCTTGATTTCTCTTTACTTGATTTGGACATCATCAAAACTTCATCTTCATCATTTTGCTAACACACACAATACATCAACCTAAACACACACAAAACTTAAGTATGTTCACTACACTAAGAACACACACGATTGCTACTAATAATTGCATTCTTTTCTTCAAAGCTTTCACTGAATTCTCCATATCATAAATCTTCCTACTTTGTCTTCAATGATAACATCCCTTTCATCAACATATTCTTCATTGCACTACTTGAAATAGTTACAAGACATCACATTAGCATATCCACTATGTTATTAATAAAAAAACAAACACTTCAAACACAATGTTAATTACGAAAACAGGGTTTAATTAAAAATGCTTTTATTCATATTACCTTGTAGTTACGACAACCCCAAAATTGTCTTCCAGCACTCTTTGAAGTTTTTGCCATTTTTACTACTATCATCTCACCACAATTGCAAATAGGGATTATCCCTACCCCCTTGAACCACCACCATGAGAGGAATGACAACTTTTATGCCCACAGTTATTGCAACAAGACGAAGATTATGAAGCAGACATACCTAATCAACCATGAAGATTGGGAAGAATATTGTTTAACCTGGAAATGACAAAAAGAAAACGGTCATAGAAGAAAGGTAAAAACCCTAATTTCAAATCCAGCCCCAACGTCACTATGGGTTTCATTAAATTTCAGAAAATCAATTCCAAATAACATAAATCCACATCATTATGCCTTTAAGTGTCCACGTCAGTCATTAACTACCATGTCATTCACTGGTTGGGTATTTGGACATTTAGTTGTTAACGATTTAAATATCGTTAGCCAAAAGAACAAAATTAAACATAAATTATTATATAAGGGACTACATTGAACATTTGAAAAAAAAACGAGTCTCACATCGAATAAAGCTAACAAAAATAGGGACCAAAAATGATATTAAACCTTATTTATTTTACGTGCAAGGTTGATATTTATAATAACTTTTTTATTTAAGAATATGAAATTATGATTTTATCATGCTTTGAGTTGGTTATAGTAATATTATATATATATATATATATATATATATATATATATATATATAATTGTAGTTTTATATTATTTAATTAGATAATATTAGATATTCTAAATATATTTTTTGGATATTGTTATATACTAGATATATTTACAAATTAAAAGATAGGTTTAAATCCTTTTTTGGTCCCTAAGTTAAGTTCTGATGTTCAGTTTAGTCTCCGCTTTTAAAAATGCCAACCTTTAGTCCCTATGATATGAAAAATGTATCAAATCAGTCCTATCCCTTAACAAATAACAAGTTTTTCATTAAGTAATTTGTTGTTCATAACACCTTCCGTTAACAAATCACAAAATATTGGATACCTAGGTATGAAAACTTGTGATTTGTT